>NC_137909.1:32371071-32388571 GCF_963457725.1 Sprattus sprattus
GTGTGTGTACTCACAGGGGTGATGTATCCTAAAACCGAGCCTTGGAACTGTCGCCTGGCCACAGCCTGAGGGCAGAACCTCTTCTCTTCTCGGACGATGTCTTTCCACTGGGGGTCGGTCACAATGAGCCCTCGTTCCTGAACCGGTCGGTCAGCTACTGGCGCCTGAAACACACACACACACACACACACACACACACACACACACACACACACACAGACACACACACACGCAGAAAGAGAGAGAGAGACACACACACACAAACACACACACACACAGACAGGCAGACAGACAGAGACACACACACTCACACACAGAAAGAGAGAGAGAGAGACACACACACACACACACACACACACTCATGCTCACACAGACAGACAGACAGACAGACAGACAGACAGACAGACAGACAGACACAGAAAGAGAAAGACACACACACACACACTCACGCACACAGACAGACAGACAGACAGACAGACAGACATACACACATACACAGAAAGAGAAAAAGAGAGACAGAAACACACATGGATCATATTTTAGTGAGACACACTTATGACACTGTAAATCAAGCCCAATGATGGATCAAAACCCACCTCTGTGTCTTGTGCTTTAGAGGCTTTTTTGGCATCTGATTTGGATAAGGTGCCACCGACCAGCGACAGGGACGTGTAGAAGTACACAAGTGTTAACGTTAGTACTGCTCTCATTTCAACTCCTGTGCAAAGGGACATACAAAGCGTCATACATGTGCACATATCTGCTCTGATCGTGCCGTTCAGGCGTGACAGGAAACAGGACAGGACAGGACAGGACAGGTACAGAACTACTACAACGACGAAATGACACCATCAGGAAGCATCAGCTAACGCTGAGTCCTTCTGCGGTAAAGGAATCATAACTTTTAAGCAGATAAACTAGATAATGTACACAAGCCTGTCAAGATATGGGTTAGCAAATCTTTTTGCCGGTGAAAGGAAACAATTCATTTTTAAGTCTATTTTGCTGTTTGGTCGGCTAGTTCTACAATCCCCTACGTCCCAATATGAACTATTAGAGAACATGTATAGTTATTTGCAGCAAGTTGGCCATGAACGCGAGATATGATTGAGCTACAACATAAATCGGGTTGTACCTTCATACCTGCGGCATTAAAGTAAATGCTAACAACTTGCCTGATGTTGTCGTTCATGAGATACTTGCTGTAATGTATCGCACAGTGTCTACGACAGTGACATCGCACCATCCCCGTCAGCAAAGCATTCAGCTCATGCAAGTTGCCAAATCGTAGGAAGTCACGTGGCCAAGATGTCAAATTCGGCTTCCGGTGTGGCTGTGCTACAGAATAAATGACCGGGCCGACTGCTTTGAGGTTGGGAAGGAAGGAGCGATATTCAAAAGGAAGAAATATATGGGGGGGGGTATGCCATTTTCCTTTCTTTCGTTCTGCTTGTGTAAAATTAAGCAACATAATATATATAAGCCAACGAACAAATATGAGGCAACGATGACTGCAATCGTTTTCAGTTACTGGGATTACTAGGTGACTGAAATAATTGTTTTCATTATGAAGCACTAGATGGCGATATTGAGTTATTTTGTAACATCACTGACGCGGGAGGTGATGGGTATAGGTGCACTCAGCATTAACTAGGCTATTATATTCTTCTGTCCCTTCATAATAGGACAAACATGTTAATGACCTCCTGAAGATGGACTTACATGTCATAGAATAGGATATGCTTTGCAATAGAATATAATTTAAATAACATGGTGTGTGTGAGTGTGTGTAGACACACACATGCTATAAATGCCATGCCAAGCCATTAAATGGTAAACAGAGAAGTTTGCAAATAGAACCCCTCAAGTCATCTCTTAGACCCCCTGATGTATGGACGTCTCTGAAGAGAGAGGTGCACCATTCTCAACTTGACTGTCAGTAAGTAAACCATGAGTAAGAGATTATGCATCGTCTGCAGAGAAAGGGTGACTGACATTACTACCACTTTCAGTGTTACGTGGCAAAAGGATTCAAACAAAATAAAGTTTGAGCCTTGAACATATAAAATAATTGTAGTAATAAATGTTATCTCGCTAGACCCCCTCTTAAACCATAAAAAGCAGCCAAAGGTGTCTGAAAGTCAAAAGAGAAAGTATCATGGTGGCAGTGGCTAATATATGTACAGTGGTGGCCAAAATTATTAGAACACCTGACAGATCTGAGAATAATTACCTTTTTTTTGCCTCCAAAACATGATTTAATTTCATAATGTTCATGAGACATGCAGATGGCTGTTCTGAGCACAACAAATATCAGATGAAGTTAGTCCTACTGTTTTTATCCACTTTTAACTTTAATATGAGGTACGCCCACCTTTTGCAGCAATTACAGCAGCACATCTCTCTGGCATAGAGTCAATATATTTCTTGAGAACTTCAACACTAATGTTATCCCATGCCTTCTGCAACTCAAGCCAAAGGCTTTCCTTGGAATTTACAATAGATCTGTCAAGTTTATTTTCCAACTTGCCCCGAATTTGCTTGATGGGTTTGAAGTCCGGACTTTAAGAGGGCCGGTCCATCATTTTCAATGTTCCAGCAGATTCCTTGTCGCCAGTCGATCCGGCAATAGTTAAATTAATGTTTAGGGTCATTGTCCTCTTGGAAAATAAATCCAGGCCCAATAAGACGTCTCCATGAAGGAACTCCGTGCCTCACCAGAATGTTGTGGTATACTTTTGTATCCATGATGCCATCAATTTAGCCAAAGTCACCTGTTCCTGAGGCTTAAATTGCACCCCACACTATAATACTACCCCCTCCTTGTTTAACTGTTGGCAAGAGACAATTTTTTTTTTATATCTCTCCCCCTCACTTCGTGGAACATACACGCTTTGCTTGTTGCCAAACTATTCAAACCTGGATTCATCAGTACACAACACTTAAACCAATCTTTCTTTGTCCATTTCTTGTGTTCTTTTGCAAATTTCAGGCGTTACACTCAATTGTTCTCTTTCAGTAATGTTTCTTTGCTGCTATTCTGCCAAAAAATCCTTCTTCTCCCAGTTTCCGACGGACAGTTCTTGAAGACACTGTTGCACCATTAGTCATTGTGATGTTGATCTCGTCACACAGTTCTTGTAAAGTCTTTCTTCGGTCCTGAAGACTGATAATTTTGAGATGCTTCACTTGTGTGTCTGAGAGTTTCTTTTTGAAACCTCTCCCCTTTCGGTTCTGGTGCCATGGTGGTCTAAAGTGTACTTTACAGTGCTTGGACTGCATCTCAAGTCCTTGGCTATGCGGCAGTAACTCCAGCCAGCATCAAAAAAAGCCTTTATTCAAACCCGTTGGTCACTCGTTAGCTCCTTCTTCACCTTAGCCATGTTCAAAGAGCAACATGTGCTTCAAGACTGCTTCTAGAGGCTTTGGATCTATACCATTTGGTGGTGTGGCCTCAGTGAGAAAACCCTGATGTTACCAATCACTTAATGAGCAGGATAGACCTTGTACATTCAAAAGAATCGCCAAGCTGTGTCCTAAGACTCTTGCATCACCATCAATTTAACCACAATAACACCTGACAATGATTACACAAGTAATTTGGCTTCTTCTGTGCAGGAACATGATTGTGTGAAATTGACAGTGAAATAGGCCTAGCTTGTTTTTGTACGGAAAATGACCTAAATCTCATTATGATGGCTCTATTCTATGGTTTATAGAGCATAATGATGACTTTGTAGATATTTCATTAGTTTTTAGGGTATTTTAATGGCCAATTCAACAAAAACAACTGAAAACTCTTAAATATGTCTACTGTTCTAATAATTTTGGCCACCACTGTATATATACAGTTTAATATATCTGCAGAGACATCCAGACATCAGGGGGGTCTAAGAGATGACTTAAGGTGTTCGTTCCATTTGCAGACTTTACTGTTATCATATACAGTGGTGGCCAAAAAGGAACGGTTGCTTTGGGCGTAACAAATATCAGATGAAGTGTCCTTCTGTTTTTATCCACTTATAACTTTAATATTTGGTACGTCCACCTTTTGCAGAAATCACTGCAGCATATCCCTCTGGCATAGTGTCAATATATTTCCTGAGAACATCAACACTAATATTATCCCATGCCTTCTGCAACTCAAGCCAAAGGCTTTCCTTTGGATGTACAATAGATCTGGCCAGTTTATTCTTCAACTCACTCCAAATTTGCTCGTTGGGTTTGAGGTCCGGACTTTGAGGAGGCCAGTCCATCATTTTCAACCTTCCAGCAGATTCCTTCTGTCACAGGCAGTTCCGGCAATGAATGTTTAGGGTCATTGTCCTCTTGGATAATAAATCCAGGCCAAATAAGACGACTCCCAGAATGTTTTGGTATACTTTCTTATCCATGATGTCATACATTTTCACTAAGTCACCTGTTCCTGAGGCTGCAATGGCACCCCACACCATGATACTACCCCCTCCTTGTTTAACTGTTGGCAAGAGACACTCATTTTTATATCTCTCCCCCTCCCTCCGTTGAACCATACACCTCCATACACTCTTTGCTTGTTGCCAAACTGTTCAAACTTGTTCTCATCAGTCGACAACACTACACCAATCTTCCTTTGTCCATTTCTTGTGTTCTTTTGCTAATTTCAGGCGTTTCACTCTATTTTTCTCTTTCAGTAAAGGTTTCTGTGCTGCTATTCCGCCAACAAGTCCTTCTTGTGTGTGTGTGTGTGTGTGTGTGTGTGTGTGTGTGTTTGTGTGTGTTTGTGTGTGTGTGTGTGTGTGTGTGTGTGTGTGTGTGTGTGTGTGTGTGTGTGTGTGTGTGTGTGTGTGTGTGTGTGTGTGTGTGTTTGCATTCGAAAGAATCACACAGCTGTGTCCTAAGACTCTTGCATCACCATCAATTTAACCATGATCACACCTGACAATGATTACACAGGTAATATAGCTTGTTCTGTAAGATAACATGATTGTGTGACATTGACAGTGAAGTAGGCCTTGCTTACTTAAAATGACCAAAATAAAATGGAAAATTACCAAAATATCCTTATGATGGCTGTATACTATGGTTTATATAGCATATTGATGACTTTGTAGATATGTCATTCGTTTTATGGATATTTTAATGGGCAATTCAACAAAAACAACTGAAACCCTTTAAATATGCAAGTGCTCTTGTAACTTCTGCCACCACTGTATACCAAAGATAAACAGTGAAGTCTGCAAATGGAACCCCTCAAGTCATCTCTTGGACCCCCCTGACGTCTGGACGTCTATGCAGAGAGAGGTGCACTATTCTCAACTTGACTGTCAGTTAGTAAACCATGGGTCAAGAGATTATGCATCGTCTGCACAGAAAGGGTGACATTACTACCACTTTCAGTGTTACGTGGCAAAAAGGATTCAAACACAATCAAGTTTGAGCCTTGAACATATAAGATAATTGTAGTAATAAATGTTATCTCGCTAGACCCCCTCTTAAACCATAAAATGCAGCCAAAGGTGTCTGAAAGTGAAAAGAGAAAGTATCGTGGTGGCAGTGCCAGGCTAATCGTTAATGATCAGACACGATTGCAGGAACGTTGCAGAGACTTTGTGTGGAGAGGCCACTGACCCTGTCTGCACCTGTTCTTTTAGGCGACTGGGTCTCCATACCTGTTCTGGTAGTGTACTGGGTCTCCATACCTGTTCTGGTAGTGTACTGGGTCTCCATACCTGTTCTGGTAGTGTACTGGGTCTCTGCACCTGTTCTTGTAGTGGACTGGGTCTCTGCACCTGTTCTTGTAGTGGACTGGGTCTCCATACCTGTTCTGGTAGTGTACTGGGTCTCCATACCTGTTCTTGTAGTGGACTGGGTCTCTGCACCTGTTCTTGTAGTGGACTGGGTCTCTGCACCTGTTCTTGTAGTGGACTGGGTCTCTATACCTGTTCTTGTAGTGGACTGGGTCTCTGCACCTGTTCTTGTAGTGGACTGGGTCTCCATACCTGTTCTTGTAGTGGACTGGGTCTCTGCACCTGTTCTTGTAGTGGACTGGGTCTCTGCACCTGTTCTTGTAGTGTACTGGGTCTCCATACCTGTTCTTGTAGTGGACTGGGTCTCCATACCTGTTCTTGTGGTGTACTGGGTCTCCATACCTGTTCTGGTAGTGTACTGGGTCTCCATACCTGTTCTTGTAGTGGACTGGGTCTCCATACCTGTTCTTGTAGTGTACTTTTATTTTATCAGAGATGTAGACTATGTTACTTCTTACCTTTATCATACTTTAACTATCTCAACACACACACACACACACACACACATGTTACTTCTTGCCTTCATCATACTTTAACTATCTCAACACACACACACACACACACACACACACACACACACACACACACACACACATGTTACTTCTTGCCTTTATCATACTTTAATTATCTCAACACGTCTGATTACTCCATAATCAGTAAATGTCCAACACACACGACTCTGGCTAGCTGACCTGAACACACCTTCATGAAATGCTACTGTCAAATAAAATTAAATACAAAATACAAAACTTTTTTAGGTGGCTCTGGTATTCTTGTACTCCTATTGCCCTGTGTGAAAGCAGCCTTCATTTGCACTCTGCATGACCGCGATAACCCTGATGACAGATGATGACCGCAATGACCGTAATGGCCGTAATGACTGGTGATGACCGGTGATGACCGTGAAACTAACCTTTAGCCCTTCCTCCAATGACAGCAGCAGCATCCTGGCTCTCATGTGTAGCACACTTAGTCTGAGTGCTGACTGCATACGCCTTTCCAAAAGCACAGGAAGAATAAAGGGAATCTGTCCGATGTTCGGGAACAGTGAAACGCATTTGAAAACCAACTGCACTAAAGAGCTCTCTACCTCCGCATGGATGGAGCTGATCTTTATCCGAAACAGGAAGAGGTCATTAAAGGTCATTAGTCAAGAAGAGTAGATTCTTACTCTGCTACGTTTGCAGGGTGTAAAGATAAATCGGGATAAATTAAGTATCCATCTATCTATCTATCGATTCAGACTGTTTCAGTTGTTGGTGTCAGATGAAGGCTAGTTATCAATTTACCAACCAGTGCGCTTTCAGAACTGCAGCCAAATAATGCAGCAGACATCAGTGGCAGTGATGCGATGAAGAGAGAGATAAGCACACTTTACTATCATGAGAGCACTGTGGCCTTTACACCTCGTCCTTGTGCAGTGTCTACCGAAGACCTCTCTTATGCAGACTCAAGAACATTTGTAGGGATCAAATATTTTTTTTGCACAGTGTGGAGCATATACCCTAATACAATTCACTTAAATGTATTGTATGTGACAAATAAAAACACTTGAACTTGAACTATAGACGTGTTCCAGATCATTAACCCCCTCTTGGCCAATGGAAACTGGTGATGGTATGTGCATTATACAGAGACCTGCAAAATCAAATCAAAACATATCTAAGTTTATTTATACATCGCATTTCACACCAGGAGGTAATAAGATGTACCTCACAAAAGAAAATGGGGGGGGGGGGGGTATGAGGTACAAATTTTCCAAAACCATGTCATGCCAGTGCAAACATATTACACGCACGCACGCACACACACATGTACAGCAGACCCACTACAGACCACTATTACACGCACACACACATGTACAACAGACCCACTACAGACCAATATTACACGCACACACACATGTACAACAGACCCACTACAGACCACTATTACACGCACACACACATGTACAACAGACCCACTACAGACCACTATTACACGCACACACACATGTACAACAGACCCACTACAGACCACTATTACACACACACACACATGTACAACAGACCCACTACAGACCACTATTACACACACACACACATGTACAACAGACCCACTACAGACCACTGAGAACCGATAAATATTACAGAGAGTGATAAGCATTCTTAGGTACAAATGAGAATTACAAGAATATGAAGAAGAGAAATAAAAGCATTCTGAAACACTTTCTAATCTACCTCTTGTGCTAGATGACACCTTATCAGTGATGACTCACATATTCTCTCTCTCTCTCACACACACACACACACACACACACAGAGAGAGAGAGAGGGAGAGAGAGAGAGCGAGATAGCGTTTATGAGACTGATTACGGTGGTTTGTGTCAGAACTTCACAGACGAAGCAGAGAAAGGAGCGGTAGATGTCCCGTGTTGAACAGGTGGGTTTTCTCTCACGCCTTGGAGGTTGTTCACTGGTATGCGATGTCATTAGAGTAGCTGATTTATATGCTAATAATATTGACAAGCCCATCAGGAATACCTAATGTATTTGATGCCAAAAACATATGTAAATATATCTATATATTTTAAAGATTGTCCTTTGTCAAAATCTACCCATCTATTTAGGGATGCATGTTTTTACATTAACACTTTTTCTTTTTTTTACTTCAGTGGTAATTATGGTAGTTTTATATAATTTCATACAATAATATTTTTATTTTATGCCAAAAATATTGAACTTTGTCAAAATCTCTCATCTATCAAGGGATGCGTATATTCATGTGTGTCCACCCCTCTTTACTTCAGTGGTAATTATTGTGGTTTTTTAAGTTTTATATAATATCATAGAATAATATTTGTATGGTCAGTATTAAGACAGGGTTGTGTTGTGCACTGACCTGGGCGAACATGCTTTGATAATGGTGTTGAGTGTCTCTCCAGGTGAACATGCTTTTCTTGCATTATTAACCTAAAGTTGTTTATGAGTTTAGTGTCTGTACGGCTCCGCTTGGGTTTGTAGCTCGAGTAATGCGTCATGATTTCATGTCTTTCAGGTGATTTCTGGTGTCCGCCATGTCACAGAAACCGGATCAGAGGTATTTCTCTCTGTCTGTCTCCTGCTGATCATATTAAGGGTTTCTTACGCTCTAATATGAGATATTTTCTTTCAGCACCTATTATTCTGATAGGGAATACATATTTGCGTAACTGGTTAAATATAAAGTATTAGGCATACGTCCACAGATATTCTTTAAAACCCTTTTTCACAAACCCCTAAAAAAGAGACGTGCACAGAAAAGTCTGATATGCCTATACCCATCTGAAGACCCATCTGATAGAAACTAGTCCTGACCCTTCAGAACTACTTGGACCAAGCTTCATTCATTTGTGATGTTAATGTCCATTGTGTGGTTTCCATCTCTGTAGCGTGGCACAGGGCAGTGTGGCTGCTGGTCCCCAGGGCAACGCTGGGCTCACGGTCAACACAAACGCAAACGCCAGAGATGGAGGGATCATCAATTCCCCCGTTATCGCTGGCAGCAGCATTGAAGGCGGCATCCATTTTAGTTGAGTGATTGTCTCTTTTTCCCAAGTTACCCACCCAATCAGATGAATATATACATTTGATTCTTAAGTCAAATACTCACTTTAGCCTTCCATGCCTTTAGCAGGGTGTGCCCCAGCAGTCTAAGGGCTCAGATACACATGCGCGTCTTTTTTCAGGCAGAAACGCTTCAGTAACGCCTTGGCAAAGTGCAGCGGCCAAAACAGAAGCGGTGCGCTTCCCTGCCTTGCGCTGGAAAGTTGAGCGTAGTTCAACTTTTAAGCGCACCTAAAAAAATGCTTCAAAGACGCAACACGTGGTGGAGAAGGGGCGCACGCTTTAAACGCGCCGTACCATAGGAATCAATGCATTTGCTTGCGTCCCGTTTTTACAAAAACGCGTATGTGTATCTGAGCCCTAACTCATGTCATGAATCACTCAGACTTGGCAAGAGTATTTGTACCACGGGGTTTCAGTCAGCCATACTAGATAAGATGCCAGTGATAACTTAAAACCAAAAAGAGTTGATAATGAATGTTGAACACAGTTTAGTGTAAGCTGTCTCTAAGGATGGATTTTTTTTCTTTCCCTTTTAGATTTTGGACCTCCTAGCCCACTTCCACCTTCTGCCAAAGGTAACCTGCTCTAACTCACTGTGATAGTCTGAAATATTTATTCATGTATATACTGTACTGTATTTATCATAAATTAAATGAACAGCAGTTATAAAAAACGGTCACCTTTAAGCCTGATTAGACCAAAACTAAACAAGTGAGGTTATTGTCTGAGAGGAAAGACATATGCATAGTGCTGGGCTTCTGCATGGGCAGTGCACGGCCAGCAGGGGGCAGTGGAGTGCAGACAGCACAGGCCCTTTTCCCACTGGCTGTGGAGTCTGGCGGCTGCATTTCAGAATAGTTGCTTTACGGTAGTGTGTGTTTATTCATACGGACGCCGTTTCTCCTGCTGCCCTACAGCTAGCCGCTGGCCCTATCTCTCTGCTCTGATTTTGCCTTTGATAAAGATTGTTAATACATAATCAGTTTGATTTCGTCCATCGTTGACGAGTGGTCCGTAAAGTGAAGACCAGAAAGTTGCCCAGCTGTGACAATAAATCAGTTGCGTCACTTTTATTACTCCTGCAGAGTAAGGGTAAGGGAGAGAGAGAGAGAGAGCACGCAACGAACACCTACTAATTTATCGATGATGTAATTATATTCCACATTTATACAGGACACATGTAGCCTCCGCTTTCCCATCTCATAACATGCTATTGCTAAAATCGTTTTATATCGTATCGTAATATCATGTTTATATTTCTGTCATCTGTGTGACATCGAAACTGCAGTGAAAGTAGTCAGTTTATGTAATGTTGCTGGCATGATGTCAATATGACAAATGTATGACATCATTCTAATATTATAGAATATTATTATACGGCTCTTCAGAATGTTCCAAAAAGTACCGTTGATTTGAATGGGCCATCCCTACGTCATACCCATACATTAATTCCTGCTAACATACCCCTGCGAAAAGATAATGACCGCTGTCATTGGCAACGGGTTTTGTACTTCTAATTCACATCTTTCATATCATTCCGCCAGAAGTCCAGTCATTTTAACGCAACAGTAGACAGTAATTTGAAGTCAGCAAGTAATGGGTTGCTATGCAACACCTGAAACTTCAAAGTTCTATTTGCTTGAAGAACTATTTATTTCTAAACGGGACTCATGAAACAGCAAATAAATCAATAAAAAGAGGTATGTTGGAGGAATGTCTTCCATGATATTTGGCAAGTAACCGTTTAATAAGCGGGATAATGTATTGTCCGGAGGTCATTCTCCAAAAATAATTCCCGACGGGGCGAACAACACCTAATATCTAATATATGACATCATCAACTTTTTACTGTCTGTCTTTGCTGAGAACCACTTGCTTTCGTCTCGTGTAAAACTAGGCTCCGGGCCGCAACTGACAATTCTCAGGTAATGCAGCCGCAAATGCCCACTCACTGCAGCCAGTGTGAAACGGGGATAAGAATTGGCATCCCTAGTGCCCAGAAGAGACATCAGTCTGCACTGCCGTAAAATATCACAATAAAATCTGCTTAGCAACTCTATGCCCCATTCGCTCAAATTATCCGAATGACTTGGTGTGAAAAAGGCCCGAGCCGGCCACCTTACCATGTGGGATGTAGCCTGGTAGAATGGGTTACTCACAGACAGAGACACACACAGAGATTCACAGACACACACACACAGACACACAGACACACAGACACAGACACACACACACAGACACACACACACACACACACACACACACACACCCACACACACACACACTGACACACACACACACAGACACACAGACACAGACACACACACACACACACACACACACACCCACACCCACATACACACACACTGACACACACACACACACACACACACACCAGAAGCGTGGTAGAATGGGGGTTGCAGGCACGAACACACAACGCAGGAGACAGTGGCTTCCATAAAAATAGCTACATTTATTTACAACGGGTTTAAAAAAAAAAAAAAAACATACAAACACAAACTGAACACACTAAAGCCTATACTAGACAAGGTAACCCTCTGAGCATTCAGGTTTGGTATAGTACCTTGTCCAAGCTCCATCCAGCCTGTTCAGTCTGTCCTTCTCCCTCATGAAACAAATGAGGTGCACCTTAAGTAAGGCCACCTTGGTCCAATTAAAAGGTAATTGGACCCTTCCGCAGGGGTGGGGGAATCCGGACCCAACCATTTAGGTAGGGGAGTCCAATCCTTCTTCCCTCATGAACCACAGTGAGAAGGGGGAGGGACTTCACCTTTTCACACTTGGCTAAAAATTAAATGTTCTCTCCATTATACATAACATTCAATGATCCATTCTTCCTTAAATGAGTGAATTTTATTCAATTCATCTCTGAAAGATAAGGTAATAGTGTAAGCGTGGTTTCTGTGGATCAGAGACAAATAGAGACCAGATGTCTTCTTTGCATAGTGTTGTGTTTAGTACAGATATAAAAAGTGTTCATCGAAGTCATAGAAAACTATAACATTTTTCCAACAAGAAGAAACTAACTTGGTTTATATGAAAAACAGACAAAAACATAAAAACAACATACAAATATCCACACTTTTGAAGCCATTTTTGATTCATAATTCATTAAAAATGTAAAAATTATAATACTAATATAACGAATTATTAATTCATGTACATTTATGTTGTTTTATTGACAGAATTCCAAGAAAGAAACAAAAGGTTTCTGAGGGAGAGGTATGAGGATGTCCAGGACAGTCCCACCAAAGACGGAAGGGTGCCACTTAGTGACACCTATACAGACCTAGACATCATCATCGAAAAATCTGGTGATAAATCTCCGATCAAATGCACTGAAATATTCAACTCCAAACAAGAAAAGGTCAGAACAGTGCTGACCAAAGGAATCAGCGGCACAGGCAAGACGGTGTGTGTGCAGAAGTTCATCATGGACTGGGTTGAAGGGAAGTCCAATCAAGATGTGGATTTCATATTTGCCATTCCTTTTAAGGACATGAACAATAGGAACGAAACTAGTCTGTTAAGTTTGCTTGAAGATTTTTTCCCCGGAATTGATAAAGTTTTTCTCGATCCAAAACAGTCCAAGACAGTCATCATTTTGGATGGGCTGAATGAGTATCAGCATCCGGATGATCGGTCTTCTTTTGACTGGAAAAGTAAGGTCTTCCGAAGCATAGAGAAAACGGCTTCTGTGGATCTGCTGTTGACCAACCTTCTCAGGGGAGATCTTCTGGATGGAGCATTCCTCTGGATCACCTCACAACCAGCAGCAGCCAGTGACCTCCACTCGTATGTTAAGAGGGTGACTGAGCTGAGGGGTTTTAACGGGGACCAAAAGGAGGAGTACTTCAGAAGGGTCCACAAAGGAAGCGCTGGAAAGGCTGATCAGATCATTTCATACATGAATGAGTCAACAACCCTCCGTGTCCTGTGCGACATTCCAGCTTTCTGCCGGATGTTGTCCATTGTACTGAAGGATACGAAAAAGACCTTCTCAAGCTGGACACAGCTGTTAGCAAACTATCTGTGCCGCCACGTCCAACAGCTTGGCAAAGGCCTTGCAGATAAGGTGACACTAAAACTGGGAAAGCTTGCCTGGCAAATGATTGAAAAGGGTGAAGAATTAGACTTTGAGCTGAAGGATCTGGAAGACTGTGGACTTGGTGCTGATGAGCATGCTGTGTTCTCTGGGATATGCACTGAGTATTCTGAACAACACAAAAACAATCCCATCATAAGAGACCGAAAGTTTCGTTTTTTCCATCCTTGCTTTCAACAGATTCTAGCTGCTGTGTATGTCATTGTGTCATTGGTACTCAACAAGAAGAATCCAATTCAGCACACTACCACCAAGTTGAATTGGATGGCAAAGCCAACAATGTTTGATGTCCACATGTCTGCTGTGAAAAGGGCCATGAAGAACGAGAACAGAAGTCTTGACACTTGTGTGAGATTCCTCCTCGGCCTCTCGGAGAAGTCTAATCTGAGATTGGTTGAGGAATTCATGGAATTGCTTGGCAAGCCACAGAATACCAACAAGAATACCCCTTCAAAGAGAATACCAATAAGAATACCCCTTGAATGGGAAGAAGACAATAAGAAAACAGTCCGTTACATAACAGAGAGGTTGCGTGAAGCTCCACGAGACTGTCAGATCAAACTCTTAGAGTTTCTGAAAGAACTGAACGACGAGTCTCTTCCAGAAAAGATCACAGAAGTAATCCAGGGTCGTTCATTAGAGGTTCTGGATCAGGAACTGATCATTTTGTTGCAGACAAATAAGGACATTCAACAGGAGTTTGACATGAAGAAGTACAAGTCCAACTCCAAATCTGATGTTAGACAATTACTCCAAGTCGTCCGCATTTCAAATCGAGCAAAGTAAGTGGCAATAGATTATCCAGTCTGTAATGCATGCACAACATCGCTTGGCCACTTGTGAGACTAAAGGACCAGGGCAGAGACCTTTGCTTAATCAAATATGTCGTCAGGACATTGGCTGAGCTCATTATTAATACTTGTAGTCAGCTCTCTACATCAGTGTTATGTCCTCAGTCCTTTCTGTTCTCTTGAGTCAAATGTTGATAAAGGTGAGTGAAATATTACACAATTAAGTACTGTGTGCTATTGTACTGTACAACAGCATGATTGTGGGGATGAGAACCCTGTGTCATGCTAATATGCATATATCATAGAACAGTTTGGTCATTTCGGACTTGATGTGTAGCACAAAATAAAATGTTGCAGCACAGTTCGTCTGTTGCAGCCCAGTTTGTATGTTGCACTGCTCTAAATGAATGCATAACATTTCTTGGCCACTTGTGAGACTTGTGAGAAGGGCAGAGACTTTTGCTTAATCAACTATGTCATCAGGACCTTATTGGCTGAACTCACTCTTAATACTTGCAGTCAGCTTTCTACATCCATGTTTGTACTAAGTCCTTTCTGTTCTCTTGAGTCAAATATTGATAAAGGTGAGTGAAATATTCCACAAATAAGTACTGTGTGTGCTGTTGTACTGTATAACAGCATGAGTGTGGGGATGAGAACCCTGTGTCATGCTAATATGCATATCATCGAACCATTTGGTGATGATGAGTTTGAAATTCATTGTCTATTTGCCTTTGGTGACAAATATTGCTGTCTAGGATTTCTTCAGGTTACTAGTGTTACCAAACTCTCATCCTGACTGATGACTATTAAGCTACCGGACTTCATGTGTACCACAAAATAAGATGTTGCGGCACAGTTCCGATGTTGCACTGCTCTCGATGAACGCTCAGTCACATAATCTGGACTCCTCTGGACCTAACTGGTCTATTAGCCAGAGGAAACATGGTAACAGCATGATGAGAGAGATGTGCCACACACATTCACTGACAAACATTTCATTTTTATGATCCTACAGGCTCAACCGGTGTGACCTGACTAAGGAAAGCTTTAGTCCACTAGGCAGATCCCTCATGAACCCTCACTCTCAAGTCAAAGACCTGGACATGAGTGAGAATGAACTTGGCAAGCTTGATGATTCTGGGATGAATATGATCACTGGAGTGCTGCAGAGCAGCGGCTCTAAAATCGAGATTCTAAGGTAAGGCTCAGCAAAGCTTAATGGCTCACACAAATGGCTCACGCAAAACATCTTGCTCTTGAAAAATCTAATAAATTGCAGCTAAAATGAAAGAAATTGCGCCTTTTGAATGTAGCAATGGTAACAAACACACAATGTGTTCAATCATGTTAACATTTATTCACATACATTTAACAGTGCTGATCTGCAACAACTTAGAGTACAGTGAAAATATACATTTTCATGTGCAGGCTCCATATGTATCTTACCTATGTGTTTGGTCTTTATTCAATCCATGTCCTAGCTCTTGTTAGTGCCCCGCTGTTATCAGTTGACCTACAGGGTTACACAAAATGCCACTGATCATGACTCATTTTGTAACTTGATATCTAGCAGGATCATGCCTTTGCTTTTAATTATTTATGTAGTTTATTCTGCTGTGGGTTGGAGTCCGGGGCATGTGATAGCATCAGTAAAGCTCTGCAAGCACAGAAGCGAAGCCGTCTCAGAGTTCTCGACCTTGGCGACAACGACCTTGGTGATCCGGGAGTGGCCTTTCTCTGCTCTGCACTGGCTCACGAAAACTGCAAGCTGCAGACTCTGAGGTACAGTACACCGTAGAGCTTCTCATAGGAGGGTTCATTATGATTGTCCCCTTCTTTCATAATGGCTAAATACTGAAGCTGATTGTCCCTAGCACTGTCTGATGAAGCATTGTGGAGCTTTTGTCGGAAAATAGCAGGTTCATTTCTGGCCTCGCAATGACCAACAACGGCACAGTTGGCATTGATCAAAGCCAGATACACAAAACTGAATTTCAGTGATAGATTTGGTGACGTCATTAAGCAAAAGCTGTTTTTTTTTTATTTTCATGGGGTCACAATTACATAGTAAAAACCTGGTAAGCCAGTGGCGGTGGCAAGTGTGTTAACATCCTGTTCACATTGTCATGTACTGTCAAAATGAATTTGATAATGTTAGACAGACTAGCTGCTTACAAAAACATATCTTAACAATAAATTCTACATAACTTCTCTCAAAGCAGACAATATAAGGCTATGTTCTTTGCTTGCAGACTTTCCCACTGTCGGCTCACAGCAGGGTCCTGTCAAAAGCTTATTTCAAGTCTGCAGTCAGCTGAGTCAAGCTTGAAGCACCTGGACATGTGTTGTAATGATCTCCAGGATTCAGGGGTTGAACACCTCTCTATTGGAGTAACCAAACTAGAAACTCTGAGGTCAGATGGGTGGTTATGGTCTGATCAACGTCTTAAGTTTTATTAAAGTCTAATAAGGCCTTATTTAAGTTTGTCAATAATTTGAAATATTTATTGTATTCATATATATTATATTCAGTTAATAACACAATGTATAACATTCCATTACTTTATTAAGTCATACTTTAAACACTTTTAGAGCACAAAATAAGCAGGTGTTATTGCATATGTAACTTTTCTCAATGCTAAAGTGTACAGCTTCTCTTATTGTAGACTGGCTTCCTGCAACCTTACGGAGAAGTGTGGCGAGTATGTTGGTAAGCTGCTGCAGTGCCCAACCCTGAAGGAGTTGGATCTGACCTGCAACCCCCTGAAGGATGCAGGTGTGAAGGAGCTCTTCTCCAATGGGTTGGCAAGTCCACACTGCAAACTGGAGAAGTTAACGTAAGCCTATAAATGTCTGTGAAATTAAACATCATCTGGGAAGGCATGAACAAATAGTCCTCAATTTTAATTCTAAGTTATTGTAAATATCTGTGAAATCAAACATCCTGTGGGTATATGATGTAAGTATAAACATCTCCCTTGGAGACATAGTTCTCAATTCTATGGGGAAAACCTGGAGCGGGAACAGCTGATTAGCAAAGTTACGATCATATGATCAAAGCTGAGATATTGCCCACACAGGGCATCAAGGAAATACCAAAAAGTAACAAAATTCAGCACTACATCTAACTGTAGTTTTTGAGAAAATATATAAGGGTTGTGTCAACATTAATATCTTTCTCAGCTGTATATATTGAAGATAATA
>NC_137909.1:32396071-32398571 GCF_963457725.1 Sprattus sprattus
AGTGTTAAATGAGTGGAGTTGTAGTGTTGTAGTGTTAAATGAGTGTAGTTGTGGTGTTGTAGTGTTAAATGAATGTAATTGTGGTCCTGTAGTGTTAAATGAATGTAATTGTGGTCCTGTAGTGTTAAATGAGTGTAATTGTGGTCCTGTAGTGTTAAATGAATTTAATTGTGGTCCTGTAGTGTTACATGAGAGTAGTTGTGGTCCTGTAGTGTTAAATGAGGGGAGTTGTGGTGTTGTAGTGTTAAATGAGTGTAGTTGTGGTCCTGTAGTGTTAAATGAGGGGAGTTGTGGTGTTGTAGTGTTAAATGAGAGTAGTTGTGGTCCTGTAGTGTTAAATGAGAGTGCCAAGCGACCAGAGCACACTCCCCTTTCTCAGGTCTGTATTTACAGTAAACAAAGACACTGGCCCCTTCCACACACACACACACACACACACAAACGCGCACACGCACACGCACACGCACACGCACACGCACGCGCACACACACGCGCGCACACACACACACGCACACACTGGCCTGGTTTGTTTTCTCACTAGTTGTTTCACACCATCTCCTGTCTCATCAGAGCTTATGCCTCTTATGTACACACACACACACACACACACACACACACACACACACACACACACACGCACGCACACACTGGCCTGGTTTGTTTTCTCACTAGTTGTTTCACACCATCTCCTGTCTCATCAGAGCTTATGCCTCTTATGTAAACACACACACACACACACACACACAGATACTCACATGCTCCTGCCAGCCAGTACACACACCCTTAAGATGCCGCTCTGAGTGTGTGTATGGCTTAGCAGGAGACTGAGCCAATAGGAATAACTGTGAATATATTCATGAGTTACAGTAACCCTCACTCTGACCTCTGACCCTAACCCATTCATGAGTTACAGTAACCCTCACTCTGACCTCTGACCCTAACCCATTCATGAGTTACAGTAACCCTCACTCTGACCTCTGACCCTAACCCATTCATGAGTTACAGTAACCCTCACTCTGACCTCTGACCCTAACCCATTCATGAGTTACAGTAACCCTCACTCTGACCCTAACCCATTCATGAGTTACAGTAACCCTCACTCTGACCTCTGACCCTAACCCATTCATGAGTTACAGTAACCCTCACTCTGACCCTAACCCATTCATGAGTTACAGTAACCCTCACTCTGACCTCTGACCCTAACCCATTCATGAGTTACAGTAACCCTCACTCTGACCTCTAACCCTAACCCATTCATGAGTTACAGTAACCCTCACTCTGACCCTAACCCATTCATGAGTTACAGTAACCCTCACTCTGACCTCTGACCCTAACCCATTCATGAGTTACAGTAACCCTCACTCTGACCTCTAACCCATTCATGAGTTACAGTAACCCTCACTCTGACCTCTGACCCATTCATGAGTTACAGTAACCCTCACTCTGACCTCTAACCCATTCATGAGTTACAGTAACCCTCACTCTGACCCTAACCCTCACTCTGACCTCTAACCCTAACCCATTCATGAGTTACAGTAACCCTCACTCTGACCTCTGACCCATTCATGAGTTACAGTAACCCTCACTCTGACCTCTGACCCTAACCCTAACCCATTCATGAGTTACAGTAACCCTCACTCTGACCCTAACCCATTCATGAGTTACAGTAACCCTCACTCTGACCCTAACCCATTCATGAGTTACAGTAACCCTCACTCTGACCTCTGACCCTAACCCTAACCCATTCATGAGTTACAGTAACCCTCACTCTGACCTCTAACCCATTCATGAGTTACAGTAACCCTCACTCTGACCTCTGACCCTAACCCATTCATGAGTTACAGTAACCCTCACTCTGACCCTAACCCATTCATGAGTTACAGTAACCCTCACTCTGACCTCTGACCCTAACCCATTCATGAGTTACAGTAACCCTCACTCTGACCTCTGACCCTAACCCTAACCCATTCATGAGTTACAGTAACCCTCACTCTGACCCTAACCCATTCATGAGTTACAGTAACCCTCACTCTGACCTCTGACCCATTCATGAGTTACAGTAACCCTCACTCTGACCTCTGACCCTAACCCATTCATGAGTTACAGTAACCCTCACTCTGACCTCTGACCCTAACCCATTCATGAGTTACAGTAACCCTCACTCTGACCCTAACCCATTCATGAGTTACAGTAACCCTCACTCTGACCTCTGACCCTAACCCATTCATGAGTTACAGTAACCCTCACTCTGACCCTAACCCATTCATGAGTTACAGTAACCCTCACTCTGACCCTAACCCATTCATGAGTTACAGTAACCCTCACTCTGACCCTAACCCATTCATGAGTTACAGTAACCCTCACTCTGACCTCTGACCCTAACCCATTCATGAGTTACAGTAACCCTCACTCTGACCTCTGACCCTAACCCATTCATGAGTTACAGTAACCCTCACTCTGACCCTAACCCATTCATGAGTTACAGTAACCCTCACTCTGA
>NC_137909.1:32403571-32406071 GCF_963457725.1 Sprattus sprattus
GTGAGCGAGGTGGCCCCCATTGGTGAGGAACACACACACACTCACACACACACACACTTCACACACACTCACACCTCACACACACTCACACACACACACACAGTCACACTCACACATATGTACACATACACACTCTCACTCACACACACACACACTCACACACACTCACACACACACACACACACAACACACACACACACACACACACACACACACACACACACACAACCATGCCGTGTGCACCAGGGATCTCTTCAGGGGGAACGTGAGCGAGGTGGCCCCCATTGGTGAGGAAGACACACACACACACACACACACACACACACACACACAACCATGCCGTGTGCACCAGGGATCTCTTCAGGGGGAACGTGAGCGAGGTGGCCCCCATTGGTGAGGAAGACACACACACACACACACACACACACACACACACACACACCCTGTCTGCAACAGAAATCTCTCCTGGGGGAACGTGAGTGAGGTGGCCCCCATCGGTGAGGAAGACACACACACTCAGTTGAGCAGTGTGTTCCCTTCAAAGAGTAAAGAACAGGAAGCCACTGAAGGTGCTGTGGTTCCAAGAACTATCAACTATCATTATCATCAGCCTTTTGCCTGCAGGGAGTCAGTCGCATGTTAACTACATCTCCCACCTCCAGCTGCAGAGTCACACCACTGGAGAGATAGGAGATAACCAAATCAGTATCAAACTCTGACAAACCCATGACCTGCTCTCCATTCTTAAACATCTTGATTTGCATCCAGCGTCCGGTAAGATAATCTGCGACTGTGAATCTAAAGTAGTAGACTCCTTTTACTGGAGCTGTGAAGAAGCCTGTTGTGTCGCTGTAGGCCTGTCCAACATTGGTGATGATTTTAGTGAAGAGCAAGTTCAGATCAGTATTCCCAGACTCTATGATGCCTGAGTTAGTCAGACCTGCTGAGAATGCCACCCTGGGTTTATCGCTAATCTCTTTCTCCAGATTCACTACTTCAGTCTCAGTGGCTGCCAGTCTCTCAGTAACTGACCTCAGATCAGCTGTCTGTGCTGCAGTGGCTTTCTTCACGTGCTCCATGTCAGTCTCAGAGGCTAGCAGTCTTTCAGTAACTGACCTCAGATCATTCCTCAGATTCACCACTTCAGTTTCACTCGCAGCCAGTCTGGTCTTCACAGCTGTCATCTCTATGTCTTGGGCATCATTTTCAGCCTCTACTTTGTACAGGAGATTTTTGGTGTTCTGTAGCTCATCCTGAGTGAAGCTCAGAGTCATTCTCAGCTCCACTAACGTGATTCCTTGCTTGTCCACCATGTTTCTGAGTTCCCTGAGCTCAGCAGAGACGTCCAGCTGGGTAGTGACAGCAGCAGCAGCAGCCCCAGTGCTCTGGCTCTCTGAGTGAAGATCAGTCTGGGTGCTCTGAGTCTGAGATCCACACACGGAGAGCAGCAGCACCAGCAGTGTGAAGACAGCCCTCATCTTTAACATCACTCACTCTCTGACACACAGTTGTGTAGTAGCAGTAGTAGTAATTGCAGTAGCAGAAGCAGTAGTTGTAGATTTAAAGGTTTTTAGTCTCACTCCTCAGACATCCTCTTTTATATGCCTCAAAATCTCATTATGTAAGAAATGGCATGATGTTTTGGGGTTAAATCAGGTCCAGGGACACTGATCAAAATTAGAAATAGCAGATTTTCCAGGACATATCTGGTTATCAGTGTTGTGGGGGGAAAAAAATTGTCACAGGTGGGGCTTCATATTCAGTTTATTTGATACCAGAGAGTAGAGAAGTCTCTTCAAAGATATAGAATTAAAAAGAAAATGTTCAGAATTTGAGATAGTAAGTAGCAGTATGCAACAATTTGACACTTTTTGAGGTATGGTTTTATAGGCAACTAGTTTTGGTACCATCCCCAAAATTAATTTCCATAGCATATGGTCATGTGAAGGACAGATAAACACCTGTGTCTTCCCCCCTAGCCATCCAGAATATGCCCTGTGTAGTTCTATGTACCGGGCCAGAACACCCTGCAAAAATGAGAAGAAAAGCTTTCAAATGCTTTCACATGACAGAAGAAACCAGTTAGTGTGTTGGCAAGCTTATATCAGTGTCAGCTGGGCTGTGTGGTGTTTGTAAGGTTTTTTCATGTCAGGTAGTTAGCTTACTAGTTTTGGAACAGAACTCCGTATTGCTGCTTTAAAGAAAAACACTCAATAAATATGTATCTGTGTTGATAAGGCATTGCTCAATATTTCCAATGACATCACAAAAGGATTACATTTTAAATTAGCTTTATTTTGAACATGATCATGAAGCATATCATTTATTTGACAACATGAGCAGTTGAGCAGTGTGTTCCGTTCAAAGAGTAAAGAGCAGGAAGCCACTGAAGGTGCTGTGGTTATCAGAATCATCATAGAGCCTGGAACCTTTAGGGAGTTGCATGTTAACTAGATCTCCCACCTCCAGCTGCAGAGCCACACCACTGGAGAGATAGGAG
>NC_137909.1:32413571-32418571 GCF_963457725.1 Sprattus sprattus
CTGGTGATTGAGGTGTGTGTGTGTGTGTGTGTGTGTGTGTGTGTGTGTGTGTGTATATGATGTGTGTGTGTGTGTGTGTGTGTGTGTGTGTGTGTGTGTGTGTGTGTGTGTGTATATGATGTGTGTGTATATGATGTGTGTGTGTGTGTGTATATGATCAGACGTGCCTCCTCTCTCTGGCACGGGGACGCTGGTGATGGAGGTGGGGGACGTGAACGATAACGCCCCTCTGGTGAGGGAGAGACGCGTCCAGTTCTGTTCTCTCGACCCGGTACCGGTTCCTCTCACCATCACCGATGCAGACGGACCGGGCAACACAGACCCCTTCACCGTCCAGCTGGCAGAGAGCAGCCGGGTCAACTGGACCATCATCACCAACTCCAGCAGTGAGACACCAGCAGAACCGTCTGGAGACACACACACACACACACTAATGGAGACAGACACACACTTGGACACATACACAAACACACCGACACATACATGAAGACACACACAGACTCACACACATGGAAACACACACACACAGACTTACACACATGGAGATACACACACACACACACACGCACACACACACACACACAGACACATGGAGACACACACACAGAGACTGCCACACATGGAGACATACATGGACACAGACACACATACACACACACACCGACATCGACTCACACACATGGAAACACACACACAGACTTACACACATGGAGACACACACACACACACACACACACACACACACACACACATGGAGACTCACACACATGGAGACACACACACATACACATGGACACAGACACACACACACAGACACACACACACAGACACACACACACACACACACACACACACACACACACACACACACCCACTGACACACACACACACACAGACACACACACACACACACACACACCAATCTAACCCCTCTGCTCTGCCCCCTGTGCCCAGCTGGTGCAGTGAGTGTGAGGCCCCGTGGGCTGCTGCTGCCCTCTGGTGAGTACCAGGTGGTGATGCACGCGTACGATGCCCACATGCTGGCTCAGGAGAGCCCCCTGCTGGCCGAGGTGTGCCAGTGCAGCGGAGCCGTCACCATCTGCCTCCACCCCCTGCCACGCGCCACCCCCACCACTGCCACCCTCTCCATGGCAGTCCTGGGGGTCGCCCTCCTCCTGCTGGGTAAGACACACACACACACACACACACACACACACAGACACACACAGACACACACACACACACACACACACACACACACACACACACACACACACACACACACACCCTCTCCATGGCAGTCCTGGGGGTCGCCCTCCTCCTGCTGGGTAAGACACACACACACACACACACACACACACACACACACACACACACACACACACAGAGAGAGAGAGAGACACACACACACACACACACACACACTCACACACACACTGTCTCAATGGCAGTCCATTTAATAGTTTATATAATATATAATATTTAAGCCTTTTACGATAGCCGAGAACTTCTACGACAACTTCTGTGAAGACTGAAATGTCTGCGGACTCAGGCGGTTCAGAGGGTGGGCAACAGCTATCAAAATCATTGCTAGTTTTTTGATGAGTATGGTTGTGTGTGTGTGTAGCGGGGGGGATGTTGAGTGTGTGTTTGTGCGTGGGGGGTTCTTTTTGAGGGTGTGTGTGTGTGTGTGTGTGTGTGTGTGTTTGTGTGAGGGAGGTGCTGTGTGTGTGTGTGTGTGTGTGTGTGTGTGTGTGTGTGTGTGTGTGTGTGTGTGTGTGACTGCAGTGACACCTCTCCCTGCCATTAGTGCTCCTGCTGCTGCTGATCTTCCTCATCAAGAGGAAGAGGAGGAGGGAGAAACAGGAAGTGCTTCTGCCAGAAGAGGAAGTGCGAGACACACTCTTCTTTTACAACGAGGAAGGAGGAGGGGAAGACGACCAGGTGAGACGACTTATGTAGCACACTTTCACATTCAGCATGCTAGCCACAGCGAGACATTCCCATTCAGCATGCTAGCCACATCATTGCATTCCCATATATCATGCTAGCCACAGCAAGACATTCCCATTCAGCATAATTGCCATGCTAGCCACAGCAAGACATTCCCATTCAGCATAGTAGCAATGCTAGCCACAGTAATACATTCCCATTCAGCATAGTAGCAATGCTAGCCACAGTAATACATTCCCATTCAGCATAGTAGCAATGCTAGCCACAGTAATACATTCCCATTCAGCATAATAGCCATGCTAGCCCCAGTAATACATTCATTACTAATAAAACATGATGTAATTTTGTACTGGCCCAGACCTGAGAGTAGAACTCACTGACCCGTTATATACTAAGTTCTCTTACCACTGTGCTTCACTGTGCGTTTTTTCTTTGTTTGAATGGATGCTTGTGTGTGTGCGTGTGTGTGTGTGTGTGTGTGTGTTTATACCACAGGAATATGACCTAAGCCAGTTGCATCCTGGACTAGACTCCAGTCCTGAGGTGGTGTGCACTGCTGTAGCTCCGCCCCTCGTCCGGTCTCTGCCCTACAGGCTCCGCCCAGATGAGAACGAAGAGATCGGAAGCTTCATTAATGATGTGGGTCACGTCATTCTGTGTGTGTGTGTGTGTGTGTGTGTGTGTGTGTGTGTGTGTGTGTGTGTGTGTGTGTGTGTGTGTGTGTGTCTTACCCAGCAGGAAGAGGGCGACCCCCAGGACTGTGTTACAGATATTTTGCATGCATTATATGTAAGTGTGTGTGTGCACGTGTGTGTGTCCGCATGTGTGTGTGTGTGCACACATGTGTGTGTGTGTGTGTGTGTGTGTCTTTGCTCCCCCAGAACCTGCAGGCTGCACACACACACACACACACACACACACACACACACACTTACCCTCCTCTCTCTTACACTTACCCTCTGTGTCTCCCCCAGAACCTACTGGCTGCAGACAGTGACCCAACAGCGCCCCCCTTTGACTGTGTGATGGTGTTTGACTACGAGGGGGAGGAGTCAGTCTGCGGTTCCCTCAGCAGCCTGCAGTCCAGCAGATCGGACCAGGACCACCAGGACCTCCAGGAGTGGGGATCGGACCAGGACCATTACCAGGACCTCCAGGAGTGGGGATCGGACCAGGACCATGCCTACCAGCGTCTGCAGGAGTGGGGCCCACGCTTCAGGAGGCTCGCAGACATGTACGGAGGGGGAGAGGATGACAACGACGATGAAGACATCCTGCCTGGGAGGAAGGAGTGGGTCTGAGGGAGGACTAGACTCGACCCGATCTGACCAACACCACCCGACCAAACCCACATCAGCTGGACTGGACCCGATCTGACCAACACCACCGGACCAAACCCACATCAGCTGGACTGGACCCAATCTGACCAAACACCACCGGACCAAACACACATCAGGTGGACTGGACCCAATCTGACCAACACCACTGGTCCAAACCCACCTCAGGTGCCTTTCCCAAACAGTGTAGTTGAACAACAGCATCGTTGAAGGAGACACAGATTAGGATTGTAAACACTCTTTTCCCATGGTGGGCGCTCAACAAAGCTTTTAGGAAACACAGTCCCTGACCGATGCAACCTGCTGTGTGTGTGTGTGTGTGTGTGTGTGTGTGTGTGTGTGTGTGTGTGTGTGTGTGTGTGTTTAGCTCCACTGCCTTAAGGAAAGGCGGTCCTGACCGACACAAGCTGAATTCAGTTCCACTGCCTTAAGAGGACTGCACTTAGGCCTCCATCATGACCACGCCACTATATTTATACTAAACACAAACATAAGAGCAACATAGAACAGACTCAACGTTTTAACTGAGCTCCAGGTCATGTAAGGAAACCAACGACTTCTGTGCAGGGGATTTAGAATACCACAAGACTATGATGTACATTGGTGCACAGAATAGCTTTTTATGAGCATGAAAAAATTAATGATCATTTACTTCAGCTCAAGAAACATCCAAGCTGAGTCTCAGCTGGCCCTGTTGTGGATATATTTTTGAATATTCTTTCAATATTGATGTAGACATAGCTGATACTGACTGATGTGCAGTACAGGTTGTTGTAGTTGGTTAATCATCAACAAGGTAATGTGTGTTTTGAATTCTTCTGTGTTAGCAGGAATATGCTAAAAAAATATTTTTCAATTGTCAGAAAATCATTTTAATTTGTAAATAAATTTGATACTGAAAGTGGTCCTTTGTAGATTAGACTAACCTTAATAAAAACGGTTTCCTTGAGGTGCATCAACAACTTTTTGAAGTCAAACTCTCAAATCTAACCCTCTGCCAGAAAGATTTCTCACTTCTTGTCTCATTTTGTTCTGATCTGATTCCTAAATGTCTAATCAACACATTTAGTCTTTAATATTTTTGACCCTGAGAAGAGGAAACAGAAGAAGAAGAAGAAGAAGAAGAAGAAGCGGAAGAAGAAGAAGAAGAAGAAGAAGAAGAAGAAGAAGAAGAAGAAGAAGAGGAAGAAAAAGTAGGAATTAAGTCTTCCTCAAACTTAGTCCTCAATAGTCCAACCTTAAATCTGCTTTTCCGAGGGAGAGATGGAGAGAGAGGAGGAGAGAGGGATAGAGGAGAGAGAGAGAGGAGGAGGAGAGAGAGGGGGAAGAGAGAGAGGAGGAGAGAGGGAGAGAGGGGAGATGTAGAGAGAGGGGGGGGAGAGGAGGAGAGAGAGAGGGGGGAGAGAGAGAGAGGAGGAGAGAGAGAGAGAGGGGAGATGTAGAGAGAGGGGGGGGAGAGAGAGAGAGTTGGATGGCTAATGGATAACGCGTTTGTATATCCTGTTGCGCATTACAGACTCACGCTAGGGCACGGGTGGAGGGGGGTGTGGTGTGTGTGTGTGTGGGGGGGTGATATGTATAGGACATTCACCGACGCAGAAAATGAGCCCCGATATGGTTGAACAACGTTTCCTTGTATATGAAAGGACATTTTTGGGTCATGGGTCATTTAACAGACACACATTCATGGGAGACACATAAAGCAAACTT
>NC_137909.1:32431071-32463571 GCF_963457725.1 Sprattus sprattus
CTCTCACAAACAAGCGCTGTTAAACGCACAAGAGTACACAATAAGCATATTTAAATTAAATGATTCACAGTGCAATAACGTTTAGTAAAATGGTGCGGCTCCTTTAAGGTTCACCGAGAGGGACAACGGTGACGCATAGTTTGGATGTAGCAACAAACATTTATATGCTGTGAAAGTGTTAACCAGTATGTGAGTAACGTGAGTTTTGTTAAAGCATAGCGTGTGTAATGTGTAGCTATTTCATTCCGTTTGCTAACCTTTCCTGCTGTCTGTACTTACTAACCAGCAGCAGACGTAAAGGAAGGGAATTAACCCTGAAGTTAATAACATGCAATCTACTTCGGCCATGGAGCATTTTACTCCACTGCAATATTCAACTACGTTCAGCGACAGACAGCAGGAGAGGTTAACAAACGGAATGAAATAGTTACACATTACACATGCTATGTTTTAATAAAACTCACGTTTTATGCTACACCAACGGAGGCACAACAGACATCACCATGCGCTGCTAACCTGTTGCAAAGTGGATGTGAGAAGTCATGTCACGTGATCACGTAGGCCCACTAGTCGTGTGAGTGCCGTGCTGTGGGGAGCGCTGCTGCTCCGTAGGCTATATTAAGAACATGATGTGAAAAGTTTCCCCGTGCGTGTCATTGTTTTTGGCGAAGTCATTTAAATACTCGATAATGTAATTTTGCACATCGTTTGAACAACAATGACGATATTATCGCAGACGATATATATCGCCCACCCCTAGTGTGAGGGGGTGTGTGTGTGTGTGTGTGTGTGTGTGTGAGTGTGAGAGAGAGAGAGAGTGAGTGTGTGTGTGTGTGTGTGTGTGTGTGTACCATGCCTTCGGGTCGCCCCATGTATGTTGTTTCTTCTCTGGACTTTGAGCACAGCCTGTGTCTGTGTGTGTGTGTGTGTGTGTGTGTGTGTGTGTGTGTGTGTGTGTGTGTGTACATATCTGAGTGTGTAAGTGTGTGTGTGTGTGAGTGTGTTAGTATGTGTGTACATTTCATGCCCATTGGGTCGCCTCATGTCTGATGTGTCTTCTCAGGGTCTGGACTTTGAGCTCAGCCGCAGGCATACTCTGATCATCTTCGTGGAGAATGAGGCGCCTTCCCTGGTTTCCCTGGCAACGTCCACAGCTACTGTGATCATCGACGTGGAGGACCTGAACGAGGCGCCCATATTTGAGCCTGAGCAGAAACTTGTGGTGAAGTCTGAGGACCTCCGAGTGGGCAGTGAAATAGCCTTCTTCACGGCGGTGGACCCCGACGTGGAAATGATGCAAAATATTTCGTAAGACAAAGACAGCGCAATACACACACACACACACACACACACACACACACACACACACACACACACACACACACACACACACACACACACACAGTCAGCGCAAATACAGAACATGAGAAACTAACACAACTCCCAAACTACTCTGTAACTGACCAGCATATTAATATTGTAAAGAACCACAAATGAGTATTATCTAAAGGTAGAGCTGGATACCTACTAGCAACCTGAAGTTGGGACAAGGATCAAAGATAAGAAGATATTCATTCATCCTCAAAGAATACATTCCCAAAGAGCTGGTACTCCTGCAGATTAGGACTAGCCTGTAGATGTCATACTCATAATTCTAGTCAGAATATGAGTCTGATACTGCTCCATTGAGCTGTGATTATGGGGCGTGTTTCAACGAACCAGGAAAGAAAATGACTGTTCGCTCAATTGGATACCTAGAACAGGCTCCCGAGACGCCGCCATCTTGGTACGATTTCGAATCTACCGTTAATTCAACTCAAGCCATCTGTCCATCATCGTATAAAGCCCGCCCTGACAATTCGATTAGCTAGATCCGTTTTGGATCTGTGATCATTTCTCCCCAACGGAGCAGTGCCAGACCGAACTTCCAGACCAAAAATGTTGTGGGCGGGGTTCGGTCTGGTATCCAGGCATGATTAGGACTACAGTAGAGCAGAATAGAGTAGAACTAGATTAAGACTAGATCAGACCTAGATTAGGACCAGTTTAGAACTAGATTAGGATCAGAGTAGTACTAGATTAAGATCAGCGTAGAACTAGATTAGGATCAGATTAGAACTAGATTAGGACCAGATTACAACTAGATTAGGACCAGATTATAACTAGATTAGGACCAGATTACAACTAGATTAGGATCAGATTAGAACCAAATTTGGGTCCAGATCCGGACTAGATCAGGACCAGACAAACAGCAGTCAGCTGTCAAGAGAGTATATCAGTGCGGGCACATGATGGCAGCACTCCGATCCTATCCGATTCTCTCCATGGGGTCTCCATGGGGGGTTAACTGCTCTATCTCAAAGCACATGGAAGTGACAAAACTAGATCAGTTCAAATCAAATGCGGAATGTTTACATCTGCTACCGTTGATTATACAGTAAATACGTTGTGAAATGAAACAAAACCGTTGATTATACAGTAAATACGTTGTGAAATGAAACAAAAACACACCACAGTTAAAGTTGTATTAGTATTGATTGATTCACATCGATATGAATGGATTACATGACTAACAACGGGTGGAAAAGTAATATGAAAATATTTGTTCACTGAATTAGCGCGTTCTGTCCCAAACAGTTGCGTTCCAGTTTCTAAGTTTCACTTTCGCTTTCAGTATTTCAACGTGAATGAGAGGGAGCACAAGAACTGAGCGTCTAGCAGCGTTTATCATATCATATACATTATATATGATGCATGTATATGTCTGTGGGCACGATCTCAAGCACGTGCAAAAGTTGTTGTTGTCCAATTTGAATCAGATACGAGAGACACATGCGCGCCCAGTCCAATTACCAGCGGAATCGAATCGTGTGTCCAGGGGTTTACATCGGAGTCCAGTCGGACTCAAGTCGGACACAATGAATCTAGTTCTGGGGAGACACATGTGTCCAATATCCAATTTAAATCGGACTGAAATCGGAAATTGGACACATGTGTCCACACTGTATGTGTACGAGAGTTACTTGCTTCTCATGAGGATGGTGTTCCCTCCTGACGTGTGTGTGTGTGTGTATGTGTATGTGTGTGTGTGTGTGTGTGTGTGTGTGTGTGTGTGTGTGTGTGTGTGTGTATGTGTGTGTGTGTGTGTGTGTGTGTGTGTGTGTGTGTGTGTGTGTGTGTGTGTGTGTGTGTGTGTGTGTGTGTGTTCCCAGGTATCGAGTGGGACTGGATAAGGGCGGCTGGCTGGCCATCAACCCCGTTAGTGGTCTCATTACTGTGAAGAGTCCCATGGATAGAGAGTCGCCGTTTATGATCAACGGGAAATACAAAGCCATCGTGTACGCCATCGACCAAGGTATTGTTTACGCCATCGACCAAGGTATTGTTTACGCTATTGACCAGGGTATTGTTTACGTTATGGCCAAGGTATTGTTTACGCTGTGACCAAGGTATTGTTTACGTTATGACCAAGGTATTGTTTACGTTATGACCAAGGAATTGTTTACGCCATTGACCAAGATATTGTTTACGTTATTGACCAAGGTAATACCCCCAGAGCAGCAGACAGTACTCGCATCCCTCTTCATCACTATCGCACTATCGTAATCACATCACAAATTCACTGACAGACCGATTGACACACTCTGTCTCCCCACAGCAGACAGTAATCACATCCCTCCCCCCCCCACAGCAGCACACACTAATCACATCCCTCCCCCCCCCACAGCAGCAGACGGTAATCACATCCCTCCCCCCCCCACAGCAGCAGACAGTAATCACATCCCTGCGACTGGGACGGGCACTTTGCTGATTCAGCTGGAGGATGTGAACGACAACGCCCCCGCCGTCCACCAGGGGGAGCTGGTCATGTGCAACCAGAACCCCACGCCTGCCCTGCTCAGCGTCTCCGACCCGGACGGACCCGGCTACGCCAACCCCTTCAGGGCGGAGCTCCACGCCAGCCTCCGGAACCACTGGCACACCAAGATGGATGCTAACAGTGAGGAGGGGAGGGGGTGGGGGGGTGAATGTGTGTGTGTGTGGGGGGGGGGGGGGGTGTGTGTGTGTGTGAGTGTGTGTGGGGGTGGGGTGTTGAGGTGAAATATGAGATGAAAAAAACTAAAGTTTGTTATACGTGTATATACATTTATATGTTATATGGCATCACGTACTGTGCTCACGTCCCATAACACATCTCAGTAATATTTGTGTTTTAATATTTTTGTGTTTTCATTCTTCAATTCTGTTTTAATTCACGAGGGCCTTTAGCTGTACACACTCAGTATCTGGCCCTGGTCTGCCATGCTACTGGCCAAGACTCAGCACACACACACACACACACACACACACACACACTCACACACACACACACACACACACACACACACACACACACACACACACATACAGACACACTCACACATACAGACACACACACACATACAGACACACACACTATACATACACACACACACACACACACACAGACACACACACACACACACACACACACACACACACACACTTGGTCTGCCATGCTGCTGGCCCAGACTTAAATCCTGTGTTGTGTTTAAAGAGACTGGATTCCTGCTCACCATGACGACCACACTGAGCCAAGGCGTCTATGACATCATCCTGACGGTCTACGACAACGTAGGCCTTGGGCAGTTGACCACTCTCAGAGTACAGGTGTGTGACTGCACAGGAAGTGACATCATCTGCAGTGAAATCCGAGCCGCAGGGTTTGCCTTGTCAGGAATCCTGGGCATTCTGGGCGGCATCTTCTTCTTACTTCGTAAGTGGCCACCATTTTGTTTGTTCCACACTTTGATTTTCCTTGCATCATTTAGCATCGAAGATTGTCATTACATGGTTCTTGCAATAACATGGCTCTAATAACAATTTAGGACAGAAGATTGTAATCGCATGGTTCATGGTTCTTACATAATGCTATGATCCCTTGGACGCTGTCATGTAACTGCTCCCCCTGCTGGTCCTGCAGTGGTACTGCTGCTGGTTCTGCTTCTGGTAAGGAGGAGGATGGTGACGAAGAAGAAGGAAGTGCTGATACAGGAGGACGGCGTGAAGGACGATCTCATCTATTACAACGAGGAGGGCGGAGGAGAGGAAGACCAGGTGAGGGGGCGACACTCTCACACACACACACACTCACACACACACAGACACACACACACACACACACACACAGGTGAGGGGGCGACAACATTCACATGATAGCCAAACAAAGCATTTACACGATAGTCATCGAAATCACCATTCACACGATAGTCATCGAAACATTTACACGATAGTCATCGAAATCACCATTCCCACCATAGTCATCGAAATCACCATTGACACGATAGTCATCGAAATCACCATTTACACGATAGTCATCGAAGCATTCACAGGTTAGTCATCGAAATCACCATTCACCCGATATTCATCGAATTCACCATTCCCACGATAGTCATCGAAATCACCATTTACACGATAGTCATCGAAACATTCACATGATAGTCATCGAAATCACCATTTACACGATAGTGTCTCTTCAATGCTGTGTATGTGTGGGTGCGTGTCTGTGTGTGTGTGTGTGTATGTGTGTGTGTGTGTCTACAATGCTTTGTGTGTGTGTGTTTGTGTGTGCATCAGCGTTTCCGTTGTCCGGTAATTTCCGGTCTTTGTCCGAAAAAAAAAAGAAATGTCCGAAAATATTAGAGCTCACCGGTCAAATTGTCTGATCGGAATTTCTTAAAAATCCCGTCTCCCAAACACAATCTGAATTTGACAACTATCCTAATATTTAGGCCTATAAAGCAAACGTGCACTGCCCTTATTAGGCCTATGTTTCAAAGGAACAGGCTAATCTGCCGTTAGAACAACAACACGCATATGCTGCATTTCAAATAAAGCGCAAACTGTCGGTTTCAAACAAGGAGCGAACTGATTACCCGATTCAGCACCCTCCGCGGCAGATGCACCCCCTGTGAAACGCTGTGTCAAATACATTCAACTTGCTCAAAGCAAAATTAAGTTAATTCATTTTGTAGTCATGGCTGGGGTGGGCTATATTTCCACAGAACAAAAAGGTGTTCTTTTGCGTTCGCTATTATCCGAGTTTTTTGGAAGAAAAACATCGGTTGTTTGTACTCTTTAGAACAGTTTTAAAGACTGTAATCACTTGAGTTCTTCTCTCCCATCTCTTTCATAAATAATTAAATCGTAGTATAGTATTTTCCCCTGCGTTTGTTTAGGCGAACTGCTTTCCTTTCCAGTCAAGCGAGTGGTGCGTGCTCCCGCGAGGGGGTGCATCTGCTGCGGAGGGTGCTGAATCGGGTACAACACCGGTGCGAGGTAGTTGATAGTCACATTAAAATGTTCTGTTAGCACTGCGAAAAGGCAGGACGACGCAACGGATTTACAAGAGGGTCGAATCATTTTGAAATCTCTACTCTCATTGAACATAGGCAGTGCAATGACCATGTTGCGGCGCTCAATTTAACGCCACAGCAGGTTGCGATTAAAGGCCAGTTATTGACGCGCATCAGACATTAATGTTTTTTTTTCCCAATGTAAACTTTGACAAATAAACAAGTTGCATTCTAAACTACCTGATTATGTTATTATTTAAGCTATGCATGCCGTCAGTTTTCTTCAATAGGCTAATTTAGAAGCAGAAATAGATATTTGGCCGGCTTATCATTTAAATGTCCGGCAAATGAAACATTTTCTCTAGCGGAACCTCTGGTGTGCATGTGTGTCTACAATGCTGTGTATGTATAAGTGAATGTTGTGTATCAGCCTATGAGCTCTCAGTATGCTATGAGTATAGGGAATAGGGTTCTATTGCCTTACTTTAAGGAATATAACCCCCCCACCCCCCTCCTCCCACATGTGTGTGTGTGTGTGTGTGTGTGTGTGTGTGTGTGTGTGTGTGTGTACGTGTGTGTGTGCACAACTGTGTGTGTGTGTGTACGTGTGTGTATGCACATCTGTGTGTGTGTGTGTGTGTGTATGTACATGTCTGCATGCACATCTGTGTGTGTGTGTGTGTGTGTGTGTGTGTGTACGTGTGTGTGTGCACATCTGTGTGTGTGTGTGTACGTGTGTGTATGCACATCTGTGTGTGTGTGTGTGTGTGTGTGTGTGTGTGTGTGTGTGTGTGTACGTGTGTGTGTGCACATCTGTGTGTGTGTGTGTGTGTGTGTGTGTGTGTGTGTGTGTGTGTGTGTGTGTGTGTGTGTGTGTGTGTGTGTGTGTCCTCAGGAGTTCGACCTGAGCCAGCTCCATCTGGGTCTGGACCACAGGCCGGGGGTCTACAGGGACGACGTGGCCCCCACCCTCACCGCTGCCCCCCCCATGTACCGCCCCCGCCCCACCAACCCCGACGACATCGGAGACTTCATCTCTGATGTAAGGGTCTTCATTTGTGATCCAATGTGTGTGTGTGTGTGTGTGTGTGTGTGTGTGTGTGTGTGTGTGTGTGAGTGAGTGTGTGGCTGTGTGTGCTTAGCTAACTTCTTGCTATATGCAGGGTAATGGAAGTTAGTTTTGTTTAAGAGTGGCAATGGTTGCCAAGAAAAGAAGAGTCATGCTTTTAACCCACAGGAACAGAGAAATTGGCTCAAATTGTTATTATGTTATATTTAGTGCTGTCAGTTTAACGCGTTATTAACAGAGTTAACGCAAACCCATTTTAACGCCGCCAATTGCTTTATCACGCGATTAACGCGTTGAAAAAAAAAAACGTTTTTTTTTAGTTTTTTTTAGATTAACGTTCTTTTTGGCCTTGCAAACTTAGTTGTAGGCTAACGTTACGTTTGAGTGAATGGTGATTGGATAAGGCGAAATGGATGATAAAAAGCTTTAAAGTTTACCTTTAACGTACACACATACACCCACACATCCACCACACACACACACACACACACACACACACAAACACACACTTACTCTCCTCTCTCTCTGTGTCTCCCCCAGAACCTCCAGGCTGCAGACAGTGACCCAACAGCGCCCCCCTTTGACTGTGTGCTGGTGTTTGACTACGAGGGGGCGGAGTCGGTCTGCGGTTCCCTCAGCAGCCTCCAGTCCAGCAGATCGGACCAGGACCAGAACCTCCAGGAGTGGGGATCGGACCGGGACCAGGACTACCAGCACCTCCAGGAATGGGGCCCGCGCTTCAGGACGCTCGCAGACATGTACGGAGGGGGAGAGGATGAGGACGACGAGCTGTGATGACATCATTAAGACATGTACGGAGGGGGAGAGGACGAGCTGTGATGACATCATTAAGACATGTAGGGAGGGGAGGGGGAGAGGAGGACGAGCTGTGATGACATCACTAGGACATGTTTGGAGGGGGATAGGACGACGAGCTGTGATGACATCACTAGGACATGTACGGAGGGGGAGAGGAGAGGACGACGAGCTGTGATGACATCACTAGGACATGTTTGGAGGGGGAGAGGAGAGGACGACGAGCTGTGATGACATCACTAGGACATGTTTGGAGGGGGAGAGGACGACGAGCTGTGATGACATCACGAGGACATGTACGGAGGGGGAGAGGAGGACGAGCTGTGATGACATCACTAGGACATGTACGGAGGGGGAGAGGAGGACGAGCTGTGATGACATCACGAGGACATGTTTGGAGGGGGAGAGGAGGACGAGCTGTGATGACATCACTAGGACATGTACGGAGGGGGAGAGGATGACGACGACGACGAGCTGTGATGACATCACTAGGACATGTAGGGAGGAGAGGGGGAGAGGAGGACGAGCTGTGATGACATCATTAACACGTGTACAGAGGGGAGGGGGAGAGGAGGGCGAGCTGTGATGACATCACTAAGACATGTAGGGAGGGGGAGAGGACGAGCTGTGATTGCATCACTAGGGCATGTACGGAGGGCGGGGTGGGGGGTCATGTTGTGTTTCTGTGTCCTGGGACATGCTTTATAACCTTGCTATAAACACATAACCTTGCTATAAACACCATGATTAAAGCAACAGTCTGCAGTCTGTTTTTGAGGAACGTATGTTCTCATTGGAAACATGTTTTAACATAATCTTCAATGTCAAGGACAGGTAAACACACCTGGCTATTCCACTAGTTGCCCAAGCAATACACTGTCCAGGATGGACCCCACAAAAGTCCAAGATAGCTTATACACCATGGGTCGGGAACCTATGGCTCGCGAGCCACCAATGACTCTTTTGCTGACGGCCGGGGCTCTCGGACGAAATGGGTTGGAGAAAAATACAGAGAAAAAAAAACGTGTAATCAAGGGATCAGCCTAGGCATGGTAGAAGGCTTAAATAACAGTCAATACTAGTTATATTAAAATGACAAGGCTTCGTGGCAAATACGTAGGTCTATCTGAGTTATTTAATTTAACTTTCCACCTCACTTGACTCCGTAACCATATCCTGCAAAATATTGTTACATTCGCGGCTGGTTGCCATGCCAATATCTAACAAAATCACAGATTTCCCTACATTTCCGTCAACGAGAAAACTTCCATTATTAAAGTTAGGCTAGGCTAGGATAGGCTAGAGAAAAATATCGAAAAGGTAAAAAACTTGTGCCCGGACCGTGCATCTCTGGTGTTTCTATCTGCGATTTCGAAACAGAGGTTTACGACCTGACCTCTTCTGGCATCTCATCTGGGTGGGCAAGTTCAAATCACTGAACGATCAGCTTGAAGGAATCGCACGTCAGCTAGCACAGCTTGCGAGTGAACACAAGTGGACTGACATGGGAAAGCTTCCATCTCAAGACGAACTGCTTCTAAAAACTTGGAATGAACTGCCCATTACATATCACACATTGCAATGTGTTAGTATTGCTGTGTTACCCATGTTCGGTTCCACTTATGCATGCGAGAAATCTTTCTCACATATGAAAAATATAAAGACGAACCTGCGCTCGCATTTAAACGACGAAAGCCTCAATGCTTGCATGAAGTTTCACCTCACTGAATATGAGCCAGACTACAAGGCCATCAACAAGTCTATGCAGCACCAGAAGTCGCATTAATCTCTGGTAGGCCTAATGTTCAATTTCGAGTGGTGTGTCGTCAACGTTGTTAACTTCATGTCGTTGTTACGCTGTAACGTTGTTAACTTCTGTCATTTCCCATTGCCATTTACATTTCAAGTTACTAGTACAATAACTTTTAAAACTAGTAGGAAATGTATTTTAAAAAACTCTGAGTGAGAGAGAGAGAGTGTGGACACGTGTCCAATTTCCAATTTCAGTCCTGCCAGAAGCCCCATTCCAACCAGACACATGTGTCTCCCCAAATCTAGATTTCTTGTGTCCGACTTGAGTCCGACTGGACTCCGATGTAAACCCCTGGATACACGATTCGATTCCGCTGGGAGTCGGACTGGGCGCGCATGTGTCTCTCGAATCTAGATTCTAATGGGACAAAAACAACTTTTGCACGTGCTTGAGATCCTGCCGACAGACATATACATGCATCATATATGTCTATGATATGATAATCGCTGCTAGACGCTCACTTCTTGTGCTCCCTCTCATTCACGTTGAAATACTGAAACCGAAACTGAAACTTTGAAACTGGAACGCAACTGTTTTGGACAGAACCCGCTAATTCAGTGAACAAATATTTTCATATTACTTTTCCACCAGTTCTTAGTGATGTAATCCATTCATATCGATGTGAATCAATCAATACTAATACAACTTTAACTGTGGTGTGTTTTTGTTTCATTTCACAACGTATTTACTGTATAATCAACGGTAGCAGATGTAAACATTCCGCATTTGATTTGAACTGACGCGGCCAAGATCTGGATTTGTCACTGCCATGTGCTTAGAGATAGAGCAGTTAACCCCCCATGGAGACCCCATGGAGAGAATCGGATCGGATCGGAGTACTGCCATCATGTGCCCGCACTGAGAAGAGTGTGATAAAGAGAGGGAGAGAGAGAGAGTGAGAGAGAGAATGGCCCTAACCCTAACCCTAGAGAGAGAGTGTGTGATAGAGAGAGAGAGTGTGATAGAGAGAGGGAGAGAGAGAGTGTGAGGGAGAGAGAGAGAGTGAGAGAGAGAATGGCTCTCCAGGCAAAAAAGGTTCCCGACCCCTGTACTAAATTATAAAACTTTCAGACTCACTGAAAAGTCAAATTGATGAAGTTCAGATCTTGGGAAAAAACCCAACAATAACAAGCTAGGAATGCGTACAGTGTTGCAATGTGGATAATGCTGTCTAGTTCTGGATACCACTATTTTTCCACGGAGTGCGATCCTGCCAGAAGCCCCATTCCAACCAGACTTCAGTTTGGATGCTTCAGAACATACCACCATAGGAACAAGAACAGTTTCTTCCCTCTTGCTGTCTCTCTCCTGAACAGCTAACCCTCTGTGGCACTGTAAAAATAACCAATGTAGAATTACCCCCGCAACCATATCTTTTTATTTTAGGGATGCACCGATACCGATACCAGTATCGGGTATCGGGTCGATACTTCGTTAAAATACTCGTACTCGTACTCGTTTTAAATTACCGATACCAAAAACCGATACCCAGTGTTGCGTCTTAACGCGTGTGTTTTCTTCTCTACTGTCTATGCCTACCAGGTGTGAGAGCGGCGAGTTGCATAGAGGCCGAGAGCGGTATTGCAGACAGATAAGTTGAGGTTGAACTTGCAGTTTAAATTAATTCAATAACAGCTTGGATACGATGTGTGGAGGTGGCTTGCGTAAGCTAACGGTTTCGCTAGAGATTTCAAACTTAACACGTACGACCTCCAGTAAAGGTAAGTGCTATCTTCGGTTATTTTATGTTTTGCAGTTAACTTAGAACTGCTGTTACATAGGCAAAGTGTAGGGGCTAGCCTACTGTCTTTAGCGACGCTGCGCCTATAACATATTATTGCCATTTGCTACGGTTGATTGACGGGGACGGGAATGTATTTGTTTTCTCCTCTTTTACCCCGGACGCATTTAGGTCTCGAAAGGAGGACATGTGAGGGTAAAAGAGGACGTCTGTCTTGTGTTGTGTTTCAGGAATCTTGTTGAGTTGCTAATTTGTCATAAACACCCGCTAGCAAGTAGCCGCTAGCAAGACATCCCGTTAGCGATGTTAGCAAGGTTGTTTTAACACTCTTGGACATTGATGCTAGTATTACGGTTTTTTTTTTCGTTTTTCCGCCTGATGCTAATATTAAGTGCTTTTGCGTTTACTTCTTTGCAATGTTATTGTGATCGCTATGTTGGCTAGGTTGCAAACAACTTCGTTAACACAGTCAAACTTCAGGCAAGTGTCAATTTGGCTGCAAGAACGTAGCCCAGTTCATGGTCAACATTAAACTCTAGTAAGAAATCGCTATACCGTTGTGCTGGCTTAACGGCGATTTGGACTCATTTTAAGATAAATGATGACAGGAGTAAGGCACAGTGTAAGATCTGCACTGTTACAGTGTCGAGGGGCGGAAAGGAAAGTACTTCGTTTGACACAAGCAATTTGATTAAACATCTGAAGACGCACCATAGTGCTAAGCACACAAAGTTCACTCATGCCAGTGGCTTAAGAGACCAAGCAACCAATCTTTACTGACGTCTTTCAAAAGAAAAAAACGCGCACGCACACAGACAGAGAGAGAGAGAGAGAGAAGGGGAGGAAGAGAGTTGTTGATCCTTTTGTAACTGAACTGTGCTCATGTTCTTATCATCCAGGATAGTTCTGTTCACTTTTTGTTAAGCAGACTGTGTTGTTAACTATGCAGCAAATTAAATTGCCATCTGTCTATATTTTATATCTTTATTTTTGTTTAAACCAGAAAGCTCTGTTTATTTTTGGCTTGGGATAGCCTTCTGTTAATGTTGTACTATAGGCTTGACATAACCTGCAGAGGATAAAATAAAATCTTTCATGGAAACCAAATCTTGGAAGTATCGGTATCGGTACTCGGTATCGGCAAGTACACAAATAAAAATACTCGTACTCGTATCGGTTTGTAAAAAAGTGGTATCGGTGCATCCCTAATTTATTTCACCCTTCCTGTATAACCCAATACCATATAGTATTAATTTATGCCTGCTCTTCCTGGACTCTCCACTTTGCACTATTGTTTATCCATTGCACTGTTGTATTGTATTGTTTTTGCACTGTTGTATTGTATTGTTTTGCAGTGTTGTACTGATTTGCACTGTTGTATTGTTTTGTGTTGTGATGTATATACTGTATGTGTAAGCACACTGAGAGCCACTGCACCAAGACAAATTCCTTGTTTGTGCAAACTAACTTGGCCAATAAAAGCTGATTCTGATTCTGATAGTGGCACTGTTTTTATAGGCGTTTAAAAGCTTTTATAGGCATCTGTTAGAGTGCGTGCAGTGTTGTTACAGCGGGCTATTGATTACTTGGGTTGTTACCAACATCTGGTGAAAAAGTCTTGTCAATAGCCCCAAAGACTTTGACTTTGACTTTGAGATGGTGTTACGCAAGCCTATTGAAACAGTGCCACTGTAGTGATATGTGCTGAAGCATCCAAACTGAAGTCTGGTGAGCATACGGCTTCTGGCAGCACCACGCTCCGTGGGATATTATTTTTACTGAGAAAAATGTTGACGTGAAAATTTCACCAGATGTTGCTGACAACCCAGGTAATCCAAATATAAATAGAAACCAAGCTCTGTGCTAAGCTATGTGTTTTAGTAAGTCCATTTTTCATCCCTTCCGGCTGTTTTCTCCTGAATGTGATGCTGTCTGTTCCCAGAAGACCCCATTCTGACTGGACTTGCTTCCGAACACCCCACTCATACAGTCAAGACGGAAAGTCTGTTCACCCCTTTCACCTTCTCCACGTTTTATTACTAACAAATTGAGTCGATTTTTTTTTTTTTACCTCAAACATCTACACACAATAGCCAATAATGACGAAGTGAAAACAGGTTTTAAGACATTTGTGCTAATTTATTAAAAATGTAAAGTGTAAAATATCATATGTACACAAGTGTGAAGGTGGTGTGCAGACTTTCCGGCTTGTCTGTATAAATTGCCTAACATGAACAATGCTTGTTCAAGTTTTGGGCAGCGGCCCCATTTTCCTCTCCAAAACTATTTTTCCTCCTCCGCACGCCCACATTTATCTTTAATATCCGGTATCGTTCTCCCACAAGGAAATGCTTGGCATTTTGCTGCAGGCCTTGCTACTATCGTCTGGTCCTGTTCGATGACTCAGAGAACACCAACCCTTGACACTGCAGCTGTCGCATTAATAATGTGATGGCTTATCAGGTTTACTGGAAAGTCCCAGATTCTTACTCCCTGTGTCCTCTATGTCCTGAGGCTGCATAGGTTTCTGTTGCGGCAAAGAGGAGATGAGATTCACACACTTTTGCAGACCTGATAAACACTAACGTTCTTTTGAGCTCACACACTTGATGGATAGCTTGAGAATCCTGAGAAACATTTCACTGAATTCAGGAGAATGTGTAACTGAATTCAATTGATTTAGAATTGAGGTGCAGTCCTTGATTTATTTATTCCGTAAACATTCAACAGCCAATCACCACAATGCTTCAGGAGAAGTGAAGGAAGGGGTGTTCTTTGATTGGCTGTTGAGCTCAAATATCAATAATCCTTTGCCAGAATCACTGACTGTACCTTTAAACTCTACCTTGACCCCTGGACCTTCCTACACAGTAACATTGAAAGAGTTGAATTAACTCTTAAAGTGTTGATTTTAACTCTGCCACAGATAACATAATGGTCCCACTCAACAGAGTAACATTTTCAGAGTTAAATTAACTCCCTAGAGAGTAAAAAATGTACCCTGTACACTGTCATTTTAACTCTTGAAATGTTACTGTGTGTCTGTTTACTGGGTTGCCCCTCAGAGCAGAGTGTACACACACACACACACACACACACACACACACACACACACACACACACACACACACACACACATACACACTCCCTCCTGGAGCTAGACTATGCCAGCGACTGCCAGGTCTACCTGCTCAAGGAAAGAGAGAGAGAGGGAGGGATGTGCTGTCCATGGCCCAGAAGTTCAGCAAGTACTGGATGTGCCAGGCCAGACTGATGGAACGAGAGGGCAACTTTGAGGTTTTTGCCCCTGTTTGAAGAGGCCGTACGGATGGTGAGAGAGGTGAGTGGTTATGCTTAGGTGTTTTTGTTTTAGTTTTTTCCCTCTTCGTCTTTTTTGTTGTTTTTCCTCTCTTGAGTCTGGTTGTTCTGGAAAATACCATGTAGTACAGCGAGAGAGTGGTCAACCCACCCAGCCTTGATGTGTTTAAACATTTTTATGAGGAGTGTTTACATGGTTTGTGTCATAATATCGTGTGTGTGTGTGTGTGTGTGTGTGTGTGTGTGTGGTTACCATTACAAGGGTAAGTAGAGTAATGGAACAGAAAACTATGTTGATGGTGGTAATTAATTAGATTGCAGGCAAATGCTAGCACAGAGTATGAGGTATTATAAGTGCATGTTTGTGGTGGAAATCTGATAACCAGTCTAATGCCAGATCAGTCCTATTATTAGATATTAGTTATATATTTATATTAGATATTATATATATATATTATTATACATATTATATTAGATATTAGATATTAGTTATATAGTATATTAGATGTTATATATACAGTGGTGGCCAAAATTATTAGAACACCTGACAGATCTGAGAATAATTACCTTTTTTTTGCCTCCAAAACATGATTTAATTTCATAATGTTCATGAAACATGCAGATGGCTGTTCTGAGCACAACAAATATCAGATGAAGTGAGTCCTACTGTTTTTATCCACTTTTAACTTTAATATGTGGTACGTCCACCTTTTGCAGCAATTACAGCAGCACATCTCTCAGGCATAGAGTCAATATATTTCTTGAGAACTTCAACACTTATGTTATCCTATGCCTTCTGCAAGTCAAGCCAAAGGCTTTCCTTGGAATTTACAATAGATCTGTCGAGTTTATTTTCCAACTTGCCCCGAATTGGCTTGAAGGGTTTGAAGTCCGGACTTTGAGAGGGCCGGTCCATCATTTTCGATGTTCCAGCAGATTCCTTGTTGGCGGTAGATCCGGCGATAGTTAAAATAATGTTTAGGGTCATTGTCCTCTTGGAAAATAAATCCAGGCCCAATAAGACATCTCCAAAAAGGAACTCCGTGCCTCAGCAGAATATTGTGGTATACTTCTGTATCCATGATGCCATCAATTTAGCCAAAGCCACCTGTTCCTGAGGCTTAAATTGCAGCCCACACTATAATACTAGGGATGCACCGATACCGATACCAGTATCGGGTATCGGGTCGATACTTCGTTAAAATACTCGTACTCGTACTCGTTTTAAATTACCGATACCAAAAACCGATACCCAGTGTTGCGTCTTAACGCGTGTGTTTTCTTCTCTACTGTCTATGCCTGCCAGGTGTGAGAGCGGCGAGTTGCATAGAGGCCGAGAGCGGTATTGCAGACAGATAAGTTGAGGTTGAACTTGCAGTTTAAACTAGAAAATGCATTTCCTGAAGGAAATACCAGTGCATGAAATGCAAAAGTTAGGAAAGGAAGAAGAAAAGAAAGAAGAGTGAAAGAAGGAAAGAAGAAAGGAAAGAAGAGTGGAAGAAGGAAAGAAGAAAGGATAGAAGAGTGAAGAAAGGAGAGAAGAGAGGATGAAGGAAAGAAGAGTGAAAGAAGGAAAGAAGAAAAGAAAGAGGAGTGAAGAAAGGAAAGAAGAGTGGAAGAAGAAAAGAAAGAAGAGTGAAGAAAGGAAAGAAGAGTGAAAGAAGGAAATAATAGTTGAAGAAGGAAAGAAGAAAAGGAAAGAAGAGTGAAAGAAGGAAAGAAGAAAGGAGAGTGAAGAAAGGAAAGAGAAGTGAAAGAAGGAAAGAAGAGTGGAAGAAGGAAAGATGAGTGGAAGAAGGAAAGAAGAGTGAAAGAGAAAAAGAGAGTGAAAATATTTAAAAAAGGAGATAAAAATGGAGTGAAGAAGAGAGATTGAGTGTGAGAGAAAGTAGACTGAGAGGGATAGAGAGAAAGATAGAGAGAAAAAAAGTAGAGAATGGAAGGTGTCTTAATGTTCCTAGTTACAGTTAAATTGAGAGGGACAGAGAAGAGGTTCCTTTGATTTGGCGCAGCTGTCAGTGAAGCACAGGTGCAAGCCAGTTTAAAGACCCTATTATGATGTCATAATGGCCCAATGTAAGTCAATGGGAGAAATTCAGATTCGTTTTTATTTAATATCTTAAAATGTATAAAGTTTAGAAAAGTGAAAAATACATAGCATAAGTGTCGTTTACAAGACCTACGCGACAAAGTTTGAATGAAGTTTCTACGTTAAGCGGTTCGGGCTGAATTAATCGCAGAAAAAGGTAACAAGAAGAAGAAGAAGAAGAAGAAGAAGAAGCCTAGGAATAACAATACAGGGCATTTCATGCACTGTAATTAATTCAATAACAGCTTGGATACGATGTGTGGAGGTGGCTTGCGTAAGCTAACGGTTTCGCTAGAGATTTCAAACACGTACGACCTCCAGTAAAGGTAAGTGCTATCTTCGGTTATTTTATGTTTTGCAGTTAACTTAGAACTGCTGTTACATAGGCAAAGTGTAGGGGCTAGCCTACTGTCTTTAGCGACGCTGCGCCTATAACATATTATTGCCATTTGCTACGGTTGATTGACGGGGACGGGAATGTATTTGTTTTCTCCTCTTTTACCCCGGACGCATTTAGGTCTCGAAAGGAGGACACGTGAGGGTAAAAGAGGACGTCTGTCTTGTTTTGTGTTTCAGGAATCTTGTTGAGTTGCTAATTTGTCATAAACACCCGCTAGCAAGTAGCCGCTAGCAAGACATCCCGTTAGCGATGTTAGCAAGGTTGTTTTAACACTCTTGGACATTGATGCTAGTATTACGTTTTTTTTTTTCGTTTTTCCGCCTGATGCTAATATTAAGTGCTTTTGCGTTTACTTCTTTGCAATGTTATTGTGATCGCTATGTTGGCTAGGTTGCAAACAACTTAGTTAACACAGTCAAACTTCAGGCAAGTGTCAATTTGGCTGCAAGAACGTAGCCCAGTTCATGGTCAACATTAAACTCTAGTAAGAAATCGCTATACCGTTGTGCTGGCTTAACGGCGATTTGGACTCATTTTAAGATAAATGATGACAGGAGTAAGGCACAGTGTAAGATCTGCACTGTTACAGTGTCGAGGGGCGGAAAGGAAAGTACTTCGTTTGACACAAGCAATTTGATTAAACATCTGAAGACGCACCATAGTGCTAAGCACACAAAGTTCACTCATGCCAGTGGCTTAAGAGACCAAGCAACCAATCTTTACTGACGTCTTTCAAAAGAAAAAAACGCGCACGCACACAGACAGAGAGAGAGAGAGAGAGAAGGGGAGGAAGAGAGTTGTTGATCCTTTTGTAACTGAACTGTGCTCATGTTCTTATCATCCAGGATAGTTCTGTTCACTTTTTGTTAAGCAGACTGTGTTGTTAACTATGCAGCAAATTAAATTGCCATCTGTCTATATTTTATATCTTTATTTTTGTTTAAACCAGAAAGCTCTGTTTATTTTTGGCTTGGGATAGCCTTCTGTTAATGTTGTACTGTAGGCTTGACATAACCTGCAGAGGATAAAATAAAATCTTTCATGGAAACCAAATCTTGGAAGTATCGGTATCGGTACTCGGTATCGGCAAGTACACAAATAAAAATACTCGTACTCGTATCGGTTTGTAAAAAAGTGGTATCGGTGCATCCCTATATAATACTACCCCCTCCTTGTTTAACTGTTGGCAAGAGACACTCATTTTTATATCTCTCCCCCTCACTTCGTGGAACATACACGCTTTGCTTGTTGCCAAACTATTCAAACCTGGACTCATCAGTACACAACACTTAAACCAATCTTTCTTTGTCCATTTCTTGTGTTCTTTTGCAAATTTCAGACATTACACTCAATTCTTCTCTTTCAGTAATGTTTCTTTGCTGCTATTCTGCCAAAAAAGTCCTTCTTCTCCCTGTTTCCGACGGACAGTTCTTGAAGACACTGTTGCACCATTAGTCATTGTGATGTTGATCTCGTCACACTGTTCTTGTAAAGTCTTTCTTCGGTCCTGAAGACTGAGAATTTTGAGATGCTTCACTTGTGAGTCTGAGAGTTTCTTTTTGAAACCTCTCCCCTTTCGGTTCTGGTGCCATGGTGGTCTTAAGTGTACTTTACAGTGCTTGGACTGCAGCTCAAGTCCTTGGCTATGCGGCAGTAATTCCAGCCAGCATAAAAAAAAAACTTTATTCGAACCCGTTGCTCCCCTGTTAGCTCTTTCTTCACCTTAGGCATGTTCAAAGAGCAACATGTGCTTCAAGACTGCTTCTAGAGGCTTTGGATCTATACCTTCTGGTGGTGTGGCCTAAGTGACAAAACCCTGATGTTACCAATCACTTAATGAGCAGGATAGGCCTTATACATTCAAAAGAATCGCAGAGCTGTGTCCTAAGACTCTTGCATCACAATCAATTTAACCACAATAACACCTGACAATGATTACAAAAGTAATTTGGCTTCTTCTGTGCAGGAACATGATTGTGTGACATTGACAGCGAAATAGGCCTAGCTTGTTTTTGTACGGAAATTGACCTAAATCTCATTATGATGGCTCTATTTTATGGTTTATAGAGCATAATGATGACTTTGTAGATATTTCATTAGTTTTTAGGGTATTTTAATGGCCAATTCAACCAAAACAACTGAAAACTCTTAAATATGCCTAGTGTTCTAATAATTTTGGCCACCACTGTATATATATATATATATATATATATATATATATATATTAGTATATATACATGTATATTAGTTATATATTTATATTAGATGTTATATATATATATATATATATATGTATATATATATATATATATATATATTATTATACATATTATATTATATATTAGATATTAGTTATATAGTATATTATACGTTTATGAATCTCCTGCAGAGTGATCAGAAAGAATGTGAGAATTGGATGCATTTCCTCACAGGCAGTGTTTTTTAAATAAAGTTATGAAGTTTGGAAGTCAAGGGATTTTTACATGAGTCTTTAAGCTTTAAGCTTTAAGCTTGGGCACATTCAACATCATCACAGTTCCCAGGGGGGTTGACAATCCTCAAGTTCTGTCTCACGAGGCTGTTTGTTGATCGTTGTACGGCGACCTTGAGTCTCATGAAAGGCGCCTTATAAATAAAAAATGTATTATTAACTCTTCCCGGGAGTAAAGGCCTGGATAATAAGGTATCTGGACCCAGTGTCACCACTGGCTATTATCAGACTATCACCACTGGGGCCAGATACCTTATTAACCTTATTAGGCATCTTTATACCAAAGCATTTTATTAATTTTATCTGGCAGAATTTATTTCTCTGTAACTTGCACTATTTTTACTATTTCTCTTTTAAACTGTTTTAAGGGTTTTATGACTTTTATTCCCTTTATCATGCTTTTAGAAGCCTATCAGAACACCAGGTTCTGATACGATGTTGACCATTTTTATGTATCATTTGTATGTATCTCTTGCAACTTTTGTATGAAATGTGCTATATAAATAAAGTCTATCTTACTTATTATCAGAGCACACCACTGGGGCCAGTAACCTTATTATCCTTTTCTCCCGGGAAGAGTTCCTGGATATTAGTAATTCATTGGTTTAAATCCTGTATGCCCTTATCTATTGTGTGAGCATCCTTATCATTGTTGTATTTTATCTTCTTATGACTGTATTATTGAATAATGTGTATTGCTTGTGCTGGAACATGGACGTCTCAACAGACAGAGGTAGTAGTTAGACGGGTAGGCTGACATACAGTAGAAGGCCCTTTTCTGATAAATCACGTGGCAGACATGCCATTTCTTGTAAGCCCAGTTAAAGAGACACCTTTTCCGATAAATCAAATAGTAATCAGACATGCTATTTCCTTAAAACCACAGGATAGACATGCCATTTCCTTAAAACCACAGGATAGACATGCTATTTCCTTAAAACCACAGGATAGACATGCTATTTCCTTAAAACCACAGGATAGACATGCTATTTCCTTAAAACCACAGGTGCTATTTCTTTAAAACCACAGGATAGACATGCTATTTCCTTAAAACCACAGGATAGACATGCTATTTCCTTAAAACCACAGGTGCTATTTCTTTAAAACCACAGGATAGACATGCTATTTCCTTAAAACCACAGGATAGACATGCTATTTCCTTAAAACCACAGGATAGACATGCTATTTCCTTAAAACCACAGGATAGACATGCTATTTCCTTAAAACCACAGGTGCTATTTCTTTAAAACCACAGGATAGACTCATTGCAGGCTTTCGGACGGCGCGTCTTGAGGGCCATGCCAATGTTATGGCCTTCAAATGAGCGCCTCTGATAGGTTGTGGAAAGGTCACTGTCTCCTAGACACTTCCGCCTGACAATAATAAACATGTGATCAAGTCTGATAAAGGGGTGCAAGGACAGGGGTAGGCAAGGAATAGGGAAGTACGAAGGGGCTTTAGAAATATATAAAAGGACACAGGGAGCTTGATCGCTCTTGCGGTTTGCTTAGAGTCTTTTGAGATGCTCCATGGACCAGCTCATCAGTTGTTGATTTCTCTGAATTAAACCGTTCAGTATATTCATACCTGTTTGCCTTGAGAAGTTTCTTAAGAACTCTTATAATTTCTACGACATCGTTCTCAGAGATGGATGTGCAGCATGTGTCTCCTACCATGACACACACCCCTCCTGAGGCAGCTATAAGTTGATCTAACACCATTCTCTTCTGAATCGTCATCATTCTTAATGCAGACAGCTCTTCTTTGGTCACTTTTTCTTCTGTATTTGAGGTGCTAATACATGCCATTTGAGTATATCTATTTACCTCCACTTCTTCTGCCATTGCTGCTGGGGGTAATTCTGATGTTGTTGCTAAATTGACTTTTTTTCCCATGGCAGTGGTACTGCATGATTTAAAAGCATGGGGCTATTAAGTCTACCATCCTTATGCAGAAAGTATAATTACATTGGACCTCATTCTGGAACAAGTGTCTTTTTAGGAACTTCCCCGCCGGATTCACAAATGCGTGGAAATGTGTTCTTAAACCGCCAAAGTCTTCTTAGCTGTCCACTGATTCTTAAATTGAACGCATGTACTCGTAGATTTTAATTTGCATACATAAATGCCCCGCCAGCTCCTAATAAGGGCATGCATCCACAGGCAACGCGAAAGCAGCTCGAGACTCAAAGCAGAAAGCGAACACCAGTGGAGCACCGGTCGAGTAAACGCAGACCTAACTTCACCGGTGCAGAGGTAGAGGTACTGTTGCAGAATGTAGATGTGTCCATTCTATACCACTATGGCTATATCCACACGAGTTTAGTGCTTATTTATTTATTCACTGCCATTTGAAGTGTTCGTGTTTTTATTTGTTTTAGAACATCACAATGCCTCGTAGAATCATGACTATAAACATGCAACGTAATTGTTGTACAATCATTTATTATTTTTGTATTATAATCATTTAAATCCAAGGATGTCTGTAGAATTGACGTAAAGTTGTTGGGATTGAAGTCGGCATCGTGATATGGGTTTTCCCCTGGATGTCTGGCCGCTAATGCAACCAGACAGATTTCATATGTATCATTCAACTCTTGCACTTTAAGCAAACTACTCCCTGCACACACACACACACACACACACACACACACACACACACACACACTCCCTGCAGATCATCAGAACGCCCATCCAGTGTCAGGAAACTCAGCCTGAAATGGGCAGCTGTTTCGGTTCGTCATGGTAGCCGGCGACAGGTGGAGGAAGCTGTGGTTGCACACACACACACACACACACACATACACACACACACACACACTGTATTGATGAATTTTTATGAGGAGTGTTCACATGGTTTGTGTCATAATATCGTGTGTGTGTGTGTGTGTGTGCGCTTGTGTGTGTGTGTGTGTGTGTGTGTGTGTGTTTGTGTGTGTGTTTGTGTTTGTGTGTGTGTGTGTGTGTGTGTGTGTGTGTGTGTGTGTGTGTGTGTGTGTGTGTGTGTGTGTGTGTGTGTGTGTGTGTTTGAAATTCTGAAGAAGAAGGAGACGACTCAGGCAGATTTGCACCTGTATTGATGAACCAGTGCAAGGGGGCAGATGTGTAGTGAAGAGCAAAGAGAAGATGGTCCTTTAGTGCGTTCACTCCAGTCCTGCTCGGGTTGACACCGTCAGACCTAAGAAGTCCTCTCCGCACCCAGAGTAGATTCAGTATATCTATTTACCTCCACTTCTTTTGCCATTGCTGCTGGGGGTTATTCTGTTACCGTTGCTAAATTGACTTTTTTTTTCCATGGCAGTGGTACTGCATGATTTAAAAGCATGGTGCTATTAAGTCTACCATCCTTTGTTATGCAGAAAGTATAATTACATTGGACCTCATTCTGGAACAAGTGTCTTTTTAGGAACTTCCCCGCCGGATTCACAAATGCGTGGAAATGTGTTCTTAAACCGCCAAAGTCTTCTTAGCTGTCCACTGATTCTTAAATTGAACGCATGTACTCATAGATTTTACTAGATTTTGACTGTCAATTTCATTCAGACCTTTTTTTTTTCAAAGAGGAAGTTCAAAAAGTGTAGTAGCAGTATAGCGGACAGCTTCACTTTTTGAACTTCCTCTTTTGGTCAATGGAATTGCTGACCCTGTAAGCAAGACGTCACTTATTCTGGGACTTTTTCTGCCTTTTGTATTGGCACGTCGTCGCACACCCATCTACACTGGCACACGCACGTCCATTTTTACACAGCTGCAGAGAAGCATGTTTCCGACGTGGGTGTAACCAGACGGGAGTGTAGCATTGTGGCGGCTGTCTGTGGTGTGTGTGTGTGTGTGTGTGTCTGTGGTGTGTGTGTGTGTGTGTGTGTGTGTGTGTGTGTGTGTGTGTGTGTGTGTCTGTGGTGTGTGTGTGTGTGTGTGTGTGTGTGTGTGTGTGTGTGTGTGTGTGTGTGTGTCTGTGGTGTGTGTGTGTGTGTGTGTGTGTGTGTGTGTGTGTGTGTGTGTGTGTGTGTGTGTGGTGTGTGTGTGTGTGTGTGTGTGTGTGTGTGTGTGTGTGTGTGTGTGTGTGTGTGTGTGGCATTGTGGCGGCTGTCTGTGGAAATCTCAGCTGAGATCATCACTCCTCCCCCTCCACCTCTGTACCCCATTTGAGCAGTTCAGTGGAATTTTGAGTATTAGGCCTAATACCAGGCGCTCTCTCCGAGCTGTGCTATGGACTGAAATGGATGTCTTGAGTTAGATACATATATTGAGTTGAGTTATTTACCTCCGCCAACGAGGTTATGTTTTCGCCACTGTATGTTGTTTGTTTGTTTGTCTGTTTGTCTGTTTGTCAGCAGGATTACGCAGAAACGCATTGACCGATTTCCATCAAACTGTGTGGGGAGATTGGGTCATATAATGGCAATAATTGATTAGATTTTCAGATGTCAAGGTCAAAGGTCAAGGTCACAAGGCGGAGGTTTGCATTGTCTGAATGCTCCCATTCTTGTTTGTTTATTTTTTAAGTCTCCCTGATCCCACCTTGGTAATTGCATAGATCATAAATGTTTTAATTTACAAATCTGTGTTGGCATAATGTTTGATATTCCATATCGTCTATAGTACTGTGTATTTGATGTCAATGTGGATCTTCCAAAGTATATTTATGTTTGTAAAATATTTATAACCACATTGTAGTTATTATGTAATACCATCTCCATTCACTGACATTTAATCAGCTGGATATATTGAATATTGAGAAAAATGTCTTCTCACTGTGACTGCTGAATTGCATTATGGTGTCAAAAGTACTTTTTATTTGTCAGCAACAACCAAAACTATTTATTTTATCCCTAGTAGTAGAATTTATTGAAATATGATGGAGCCTGCCCAGTCCTTACTTCGCTGTAGGCTTGTATGACTCAAGCGATTCAAAGGTGTTCCCCTTCTGCAGACAAACAGGTCAAAGAGGAGACTTTGGAGGAGGAAGCGATTGCTGACGAACAAGAAAACATCTTGGCCACTCCCAAGACAGTAAACGCTTTGATCCGTGGTGCGAAAGGGGACTCATCTGTTGTGAAATACAAAATAACAGCCACCCCAGGGTATGTCAACACTGTTTTCTTCGAACCATTCCTGGTTTTGTCAGATTTAATCTAAACAATGCAGGGCTACACTGCCGTTCACAGGCGCCAAGGATACAGGAAGAATGTTTTGGAATGTAGCCTCCCCCTCCCCCCCTGAGAGGTCCCTGCTCTACATCTACCGGGAGGACGAAGCCCTTAGAGACCAGGTCCAGGTCTAACCCTATCCCCTAGAGACCAGGTCCAGGTCTAACCCTATATGAAGCCCCTAGAGACCAGGTCCAGGTCTAACCCTATCCCCTAGAGACCAGGTCCAGGTCTAACCCTATATGAAGCCCCTAGAGACCAGGTCCAGGTCTAACCCTATATGAAGCCCTTAGAGACCAGGTCCAGGTCTAACCCTATCCCTTAGAGACCAGGTCCAGGTCTAACCCTATATGAAGCCCTTAGAGACCAGGTCCAGGTCTAACCCTATCCCTTAGAGACCAGGTCCAGGTCTAACCCTATATGAAGCCCCTAGAGACCAGGTCCAGGTCTAACCCTATCCCCTAGAGACCAGGTCCAGGTCTAACCCTATCCCTTAGAGACCAGGTCCAGGTCTAACCCTATATGAAGCCCCTAGAGACCAGGTCCAGGTCTAACCCTATCCCTGAGAGGTCCCTGCTCTACATCTCCCGGGAGGATGAAGCCCTTAGAGACCCGGGTTACAGACAACCTACAAGATCCACATAGACTGTACCGTCAGAGAAAGAGATATATATAAATGTGGTAAATGAATAAATAAATAAATAACAACATCCTCGTTCCTCTGCGTCCAGCGCTTGTGTCTGCTTTAGCTCTGAATTTCAAAGGGGGCTGCCAGAAAAAGAGTGCTGACCGTTTGTGGTTTACTACTGCAACTATCGGAATAGTTTTGGAATCGGGTATTCTACCGAGTATTCCATCGATTAATCGAGTAATCGGATAAAAAGTACTTTTACTAGTGTTTCTATTAGTTAGCAATCATACATCCGCTAGCTAGCGTCAAATTTTAAGTTACATTGTAGACGCTCAGCATGGTGACCTGTTAATGTTTTTAATAATTTGCCTCGAACATTTTTGTAATCGAGTTACTCGAGTAATCGTTTCAGCCCTAGACCAGGTCCAGGAAAGCTAACCGGCCCTCCGAGGGCATTTGCAGGGGAAGGGCTGAGCCAGAACTGAACCCAGTGCTGATCAGATCAAGCTAGTCATGAACACTCCTGTCATCGTCTTTTAAAGAGAGGAATGTTGCGTTACATGGTAACATCTGGATATTTAAACCAGGCACATGCTCCGAATATATGGGATATAAAGAATTGAAAATATGGAAATGAAAATGAACTTACAATGCTTACTTGTGTGTGTTTTGTCTGTTTGTTTTTCTATGTGTGTGGCTGAATTTTCTACTTTTATTTTTGTTGCATAATAAATTATTTTGTCTAAAAGATAGTATGGACTGAATTTGAGTATAATATATTTCTTGAAATTAGTAGTCAATTTAAGTTGCATGCAGCTGTACACATTTAGACCTCACACATCCATACACAGTGTTGGGGAGTAACGGAATACATGTACCGGCCTTACGTATTTAGAATACAAATTACAGTAACTGTATTCCGTTACAGTTACAATTTAAATCGATGGTATTCAGAATACAGTTACATTGTTAAAATCAATGGAATACATGACGGTACTTCTCTGTTTCACGAGTTTATCCACTCTCTAAATAAAGCAAGGCAACTTGATGCATTTCCCAGAAGCCCAAACATGAAAACAAATGAAAATTGTATTTGCGTGATCAGTCTGACAATGGAGTCTGAAGAGGAGCAGGTGCCAGACCAAGCACAACAGAGCCAGGGCAGGAATGCGTTTCTGTCCTGGAAATTTAATAAGCATTTCCTGCTAAAGCGAGAGAATTTGGGAGGACGAAATCTAACTGTGCAGTGTAACCTCTGCCTGCCTGTTACAAACCTCCTTTCGGCTTCGAAGGACTCCACCTCCAACTTAAAAAAGCATCTCAAAGTAAGTTAATTTTTTTAATTCGCCAAGGGAAGTCATCTGCTGTAGTTTAACTGGCCATCTTGCTATTACATAGTTGTGAAATAAATGCATTTATATGTTTATGAGTGTGGGATCATAGTTACATAGTTGTATCGGCCAGATGTGTGCGACTTTACATTCTATGTTCTGCTTTACTAGCCCCGGAGCAAGGCCGGATTATAGGGCAACTGGGCACTTGCCCCGGGGACGGCCCAGTGTTCCGAAAGCCCAATATTCCGAAATCTCAATATTCCGAAAAATAGTCCCCCTGGCATAATTAAGAAATATTTTAAGTGGCACAAAACACGGACAGCAGTGCATTTGCGCAGCGGAACGGAGACGCGCAGCGGGCTATCACGCATATCACTTTTCCTAGGCAATATTTGTTAATTTAGGGTACCGTTCGTGCGAAGGAAATCCTTGGCAGATTGCCGCAGGACATTTCAAGCACTGATAAAGCATGCATGCGTTGGCTATCATACAAGTATTTTTCATCATCGCGATGCAAATGCTATGTGTGTATAATAATAATCTGAATTTAAGTTCATGCTTTTGAAATAAATGCATTTATATGTTTATGAATGTGTGATAAATTCATTAGGATGTGCATGTGGCTAGTGCTTCACGTTGCTGTGCTCACAATTTCGGAACAGCGGGCTGTCGGAATAATGGCCTTTCGGAACATTGACATGGAACCCTTGCCCCGACTTTGACACTGTTATTGACAAATATCACGTTATAAACGCAGTCTTTACTTTCCTTGATGTGAGCACTTTATTGCAAATCGTTCGATCAAAATATAAAAAACACAGTGTTTGTGTAGTCTAGTAGCTGCAAAAACAGTGTTTGTGTAGTCAAGAAACATTGTTTGTGTAGTCTAGTCTGCCCGCAAAAATGCCGCTGAGGCTGGAGATGAGCGTTCTATGGGGAGATAAGCGTTATATGGGGAGAAGCAGTGAAGCAAAAATAGAGAAGCAGTTGAGCGGTAGTGCTAAGAGAACATTGAAAAGAAAAAAATAATTGAAGGTAGTCGACAATTGGAAAAACGTACCAAAGATAGCCACATTTTTTTATCCAAATCAGTGCACTGCGAGAAAAGGCGATGGAAACGATAAAAGGTTATAATGACCATGGTGTGGGACAGAATACTAGGCAGATTTAAAGCAACCTCTTCATGAACCTCTTCATGAGTTCAGTGTTGAAAAGTGGCCAGTGAGGCATTACGTGTTTGAGTTAATAACATGGATTTCTAGTGTGTTAATTGTTACTGCTGGAATTGGTTATTGGTTGGAATGGTCACTGGAATTAATAAATGTGTGCAAATGTGAGAAGTTTTTAAAAGTAAAGATAGGTCATTAGGCCTCATAATTGTTTGTGTAGTCATGATTTCAGTCTTTAAGGGAGGCCAGTTGTAAGGTCCATTTGTTTAAATAAAATAATAAGGATATAGTGAAGTGATCAACATCAAATGTTGAATTGTGATAGAATAAATATGATCTTGACTTTGAAATTGCATGCAACAGTGCTTCCAATGAATGATGAACGGACCTGATGCCGGCTTCTCAGATTCAAAACAGCTTTTTTTAATCTTCACTTGAAATGAAACCATCACCAATTCGGAAATATTATGATTTTGCTATTATCTCTATCTACATATTAATGTACAGTTAGCCTATTGCCTACAGATGATGATTATGTGAGTTAATAGGCAATGCATAATGATTACTGTGAAGTGTAATGACACCACCAGCACCTCTAGGACATTTGATTTTGCCTACACATGTATAGCCTACAATTCATCTGCTTTATTCTTGTCAGCATAAACAATTTCAGTCTTATTCATTTGTGCTCTTTTTGTTTATTTTAGAGGAAGCATTCCAGTGTCTTGGCATCAGATGATGGTGGTGAACGAAGTGCCATGCCCACCAAATCTCCACTCAAACAGACAACACTAAGCACCTCAGCAATCACCCAAAAGAAAGTTAACTCCCTGGTGTATGAGTTCTTAATTGCAGATGTGCAGCCCTTTTCGCTAGTGGAAAATGCCCATTTCCGAAAGATGATTGAAGGAATAAGTGGGGGTAAGACACCTATGTGTCGAAAAACATTGATGCTGCGCATTGAAAATGGATCACAAAACATGAAGGTGAAACTTGCTGAAACTCTTAAGGATGTCCCAACCGTTTGCACAACAGCTGACATATGGACAGCTCACCATAAGAGTTTCTTGGGAATTACTTGTCATTGGATTGAGCCAGAGACATTAGAGCGAAAGTCTGCTGCATTGGCATGTGAAAGGATAAGGGGCCGCCACACCTATGATGTCATTGCTGCCAAAATTAGTCAGATTCATGCAGAATTCCAGATCCAAGGCAAAGTCAGTGCCACAGTCACTGACAATGGTAGCAATTTCGTTAAGGCATTCAGTGAATATGGAGAGTGTGAAATGGATGATGAAATGGAAAGTACAGATGATGTGCAGTTTGCTGATGTCTCTGCAGTTCTTCAGGAGGAGCAAGAGGAAGAGGAGCTACACTTTTTTCTGCCACCTCACCATCGGTGTGCCGCGCATACTTTGAATCTTGTTGCCATGACTGATCTTGACAAAGTTGCCTCACAAGGTCTTTCTCGAAAATTATATAGAAGTGCAATGTCAAAATGTGCTGCAATCTGGAATAAGGCTCATCGCTCATCAGGTGCTGCTGATGCAATTGAGGAAATTGCCCAAATGAGATGTCTGGTACCTTCAGTGACTAGGTGGAGCTCAGAGTATCATGCAATCGAGAAGTTAATGAGTCTCACTGAGAGTCAGCTCAATGGAATCTGTGACCATTTGAAAGTGGCCAAACTGCATCCTCAAGAGCTAATGTTTCTAAAAGAGTACATAGCCATTCTAAAACCTCTTGCCTACTCAATTAACCTGCTACAGGGAAAAAAGAACTGCTACTTTGGATACATTGTTCCCACCATTCTTAGCCTAAAAGCCAAGTTAGCTGAAAAGTTGACACAAGTGCAGTTCTCAGCCCACATCCTCTCAGCTGTTATAAAAGCCATTGACACGCGATTTGAGCAGGTGTTTGCCTCCCATGAGGCAAGGATGGCGGCTACCACCATCCCAAAGTTTCGACTGTGGTGGCTTCCTGTTGAAGAGAGGGAAGCCATAAAAAGAGCAATGGTCCAAGAATCTCGTCTTCTTCGCACAGAGCCTTCTGAGGATGCCGGCACATCTGGAAATGCCCCAATTGGAGGTGATTCAGAAGATGATGACAACTTTTTTACTTTTGAGACAGCACAGATGACAAGTTCATCAGCAGAGGAAGAGGTGCAGAGGTACCTCCAGGATCCAGACAAGTCATTGGCTTCATTGAAGATGTATCCAATGATCAGAGCCCTCTTCTTAAAGTACAATACTACTCTGCCATCAAGTGCTCCTGTCGAGCGGCTTTTTAGCCAGGGAGGACTTATTTTCACTCCACATCGGAACAAAATGTCAGATAGGCACTTTGAGCAGGCTCTCCTGCTGCGATACAACCGCACTTTACTGGGGTGTGGAGTAAGGGTGTGCCAAAATATCGATATGACGATGTATCGCGATATTTCGTCTTGCGGGACGTTATCGATATACTGACGCCAAATATCGATATTTAAACAATAAACATACAGCCGTTCTAAACAGATTCTCTCACAAAAACCCGCTACAGACTTAATCTACAGAGTCACTACTTCAAGACCCCACATGAGGGCGCTCATGAATTAGAGTGAAGTCCACTGCAGTCAGTGAAAAAAAAAGAAGACGTTAGTATGCTGAAATACCGTAGGTTATTTACGTAGCTTACGTAGGCTAACCTGCTGATGTTAGAAAGTTGGCTGAGTGACGCCTCGCAAATCACATCAACCATTATTGATGGTTACAATGATGGTGTTATCGGATAGTGCAGTGTCTATTTCTCGGTAACTTTTGAAAAATCTAAGCGCGTAAACGCTGACAACATGTACATTTACATACAAAACAAGACCGTCAGCGGAGTTGGTCCGCCATCTTTGTTTACATTTTTACCTGCGGAACGTGTCTTCTCTACAGCAGGTGACATAATCAGCTCTCAAAGGAGCTGTCTCACCTCTGAGCATGCTGACCAGTTGCTCTTCCTGAAGAAGAACATGCTGTTTTGAAACGTTTGCACATTACAGATTTACCGTTAATCCTCAAATAAAGGCCGGGATTCAATTAGAGGCCGGGCTTCAGATAGTAGCCGGGGTCGTGGTCCATACGGACAAATAAAGCCCGGGCCCCGAATACAAGCCGGGGGTAAAATAAAGTAGCCTACCGGTATATTACTGTAGCCTACCAGCATCAGTCCGTCGCCTCAAAGTAGGCATCACAATTTAATTGGATGCATTTCACAAATACATCTTCTCCTCATGTTTAATATTATATTATATGATATTGTTGGCTAATCTCATGGGCTGTTTGCAATTTAAAAAGAAATTTCCTCACGTAGGGCTACTAGGCGAATGTTTAGCCTAAATGCACGTATCGTATAGCCTACTGTTGTTTATCTGTAACGTTTTAGTTGGCTAGGTTACTTTTTCCAGAAGGGATCATAAAGCAGTAATAGACTTACGTAACTTTTATATTAAATTCAAAGAGATGGTGTATGATTGCTGAAGAACATTCGGGAGAAAAAGCAGCAAAGAAGTTTGACATTGACCCGAGACGAATGCGATAGGCTACGACTAGCAGGTGGAGGTAGAAAGAAAGAAAGGCTGAATATCAAACCAGCTCGTTGAATATATGTTTTCAGCCCGCGATAAGCATAATAGAGTGTCTAGAAAAATTATTAAATTGAAGGCTTTGGAAATATTTGCCTCCGTGACTGACAGTGAAGACCATAACTCCGATGTTTATTTTTTACGTTGACACACCCTGACCTAAAGCGCTACGCGATGTGCAGGAAGTGTTGAACGCATATGCAATTAATTATATTCGCCTACTGCAATTATGCCCATTATTTAAATAGTACAATTCTATAACAGAAGATAAGTAAGAAATAAAGGCCTGCCCCTAATACAAGCCTGCCCCAAATAAAGGCCGGTGCGCTGTGCAGCCTAAGTAAATACAAGCCCCGGCCACTATTTGAGGATTTACGGTAGTTGAATTGTACAGAAGTTAAATACTAAGCATAGGTTAAATGCTCTGTGTTCACAAAGAACAAAGTTTTCATAAAACAATTTGATTCTGCTTGTTCAGCAGCACTGTGTCCATTGT
>NC_137909.1:32468571-32501071 GCF_963457725.1 Sprattus sprattus
GTTTACCACCAAAATGATTTTGAAGTTGTTAGGGTAACATTTTTACATAATGTTGTAAAATCTCTTATCATGCATAACCTGCTGCAAGTAATAGCCTACAAATAAAGATTATGATCAAAGCCAGGACACTATAGACGAATGAAGATAAATCCTATGAATAATTCATTTTTCAACATCGTTATTCATTCTTTGGTAAAGCAGTGTGCAAACCTCAAAATGGAGAGGTGTGTGATCTCGGGTAAGAATAAATTGTAATATTAATTCAGCCTTTGTTTAATTCTCGGTCTTCAGTAGGTTGTCACATAAATGTAACTGGCAGAGAGGGATGCCAGTTCATTAATTAATTGATTGATTGATTGATTGAATGGCATCGGTTGAACTTGGATGAACTTTCTCGCTGCTGAATACATAGGTTTAAAGAACATCTATACGTTAGTGATGGCAGTCAGGATGAGAACTGTGCAGACTTTAGTTTCAGGTTTCGAAAACGTTTCACTTTCAGTAGCATTAGTTGTCCGGCACACAGAGTGGATTAAGTCCCACTAGGGCTAAGTGATCCTAGACACACACATCGACAGTACAAGCATTAGGAGAATGAGGAGATAGTGGATCAGATGATCAGATGCATTTGTAAGGGCATTTTGTACTAAGCAGATGGGATTGTGTTGAATGAAACACACCATAAATCAACATCCAAGTATGGTACAGCCTGTTATAAAAATATATACATATAGAATGTTTAACATGTAATGTAATATATACATATAGAATGTTTAATGTACAAATGCATTTTAACTTTTACAGCTTGAATCTTTTAAAGAAGAAGAACAGCCTGGAAAAGAAGGTCTGTTTGAGTGGTGCAATGGGAGCGGACAATCAGGTAGTTTGCAGTCTGTGGCCAATGAGAAGGTATACCTGGCAATAGAAAAGATAAAGAAAACGAAAAAGCTGATCGCAGTGGAACGAAGTGACAATCCAAAGGCAGCGGTCTTTGAGTTCCCTCCTAACCCTTAAACAAAAAACCTGTGTGAAAAAATAGTGAAACTTCCGACAAGCTATGAATTTCTGTTCTTTTGTTAGTTTGATTAGTTGTGTTACATTAACAGACTTGCAGCTCTCTTTTCTATGTAGTTTCTGTGCTGTATGATGGCTCACGGCTTCCATTGTATTGTATATTCCTGTACGTAGTAAACCGTTATATTGTATTGTTGTTTTTTTGTACCGTTATGCACTCGGTATAGAGTATAATTATTTATCACATAAAAGAACATTAACAGGTATTGTTTAAGTGTCTGACTTTTTCTGTAGTATATTCATCATTATAGGTTAGTGAGAAGTCATGTTCTGAGGGAGAGGTGAGATGTATTCATTGATTTAATATGAAACCTTTCTATTCAATTGAAGTGGCTAGAAAATGTTTGGTGAAGATTTTTATTAATTCATATTAAGGAATCATTTAAAGAAAGGCATGACTCAAAAAGAGCACAGACATACCAATGACACATGGTTACATTTGTATCAGATTGAGTCATTTAAAAATGTTTGCTGTGTGTGTGAAAGACATTTAGCGCCATTTTGAGACACACAGCTTTAATGTGAACAAAATACTATTGCATGTTATATGTGTGTTATATCCATAAATGAAACTTAAATAAAACCTTTTTTATCTGAAATGTGAAAGAAGCAGCTTGACACTGAAATGTCCACTTTAATCAGTGTTTTTGCGAAAACACAAGCAGATATAGTATAGTAATTGTGCCAATGCATTTCTGGTACTATAGCAATCATTCCAGTACAGTCAGTCTATGAAATGGCATTTAAATGTAGAATGCACAGTACATTCAGCACAGCTCTTTTACCTTGTAGTCCTTTGTTAATCACACGTGGTGGTTACATTAACAATAACAATATGACAGTACTGCTGTTGATTGGACACTTTTCATTCCACCTTATTATATGGTGTATATTGCATCAGCCTTAACAAACGCCATATTTAACAAGAATGGGAGCATTCAGAGAAGGCAAACCTCCGCCTTGTGACCTTGACCTTTGACCTCAACATCTGGAAATCTAATCAATTATTGCCGTTATATTACCCAATCTCCCCACAAAGTTTGATGGAAATCGGTCCATGCGTTTCTGCGTAATCCTGCTGACAAACAAACAAACAGACAAACAAAAAAACAAACATACAGGGGTGAAAACATAACCTCCTTGGCGGAGCTAATGAACGTCTCAGGTGTTTGGACTCTTGACTTGATTGTAGAGATTGATACAAATTAAGATGAAGAGGAGAAATCTGTACAGTGGTCAGACAAGGGGATCCCATCAGGAATGTGCACACAAGAACAGCATGATTAGATAAGAGGACTGTGAGAGGATCTTCAGTGGCCTCCTGCGCTCCATAGAGAGAAGAGCTGAGGAGGACTGTGAGAGGATCTTCAGTGGCCTCCTGTAATCCATAGAGAGAAGAGAAGAGCTGAGGAGGACTGTGAGAGGATCATTGCCATTTATTATTATTATAATTATCATTATAGCATCTAAAGGCAAGTTGAGGCCGGACTCGTGTCTTAGTGCCACTAAATTAAGCCTATTTTTTGTCTTATTGGTTTCATATCAAGTAGGGGAGCTTATTTTTCAGATTAAGCATATTAACATATCGAGCCCAGAAGTCTGGGTGTGTATTGAGAATAGTGGCTGGCATCTTTTGAATTCCATGCACTTGTATCAAATGTTTGCACTTCAGATCCCACTCAAAATGTGACTGTGCTGGAGGAATTAGTCTTTATTTATTTATTTATTTTATTTATTTATCTATTATTATTATTATCATTATTATTATTATCTTCAGTGGCCTCCTGCGCTCCATAAAGAGAAGAGCTGAGGAGAAGCAATGCTGTTAATACACATGAACACATTACAATAACTATACAGGGATAACAATCTACCATCATTACTTGTTTGATTAAAAACACCATCATTTTTGCCTTCTCTGTTGGGTTTTATGATCACTTCACTTCTTAGCTGTTGCCACTAGGGGGCCCTGATGCTCATCAGTTGATGCTGTTCACTCCCATTCATACTGCACTCTCCCAAAGGAATGAATCAGTCACTTCTGTTTGAGTATATTACTCTATGTGTTCACTCTTCTATTCATTCTGCACTCTCCCAAAGGAATGAATCAGTGACTTCTGTTTGAGTATATTACTCTATGGTTTCCCTCTTCTGCCTTCTGCCTGGAGACTTCTCAGTCTGAGTGTAAAATTCTGTGATAAAATGAATGGAATCATATGGTCAGGAGAGACAGTTCATAGGATCTGTTTAAAACCAGTAAAAACTTCTATTGTGTTGAAAGGAGTTAAAATGCAAAACGTCTTTAATTAATTCGTTGTTTACTCCATTCATTATTATTCAGAGTTGAGGTATAATGGTATTACAGTGATCTGATCTACAGTAGTCTAGATGGGATCAATTGTTTTTGTGGATCCAGGGGAGATGGCGGTATTTCCCTCATGCAAGTAAATGTTCTCACTGAGGAAACATTACCCTATCACTCTCATGATTATTTCTCCACGTTTTTCAGGCATATTGTGGATATTTTCTTCTATAAGTGAGAGTATGCTAGCGTGTGTCACAGCAGTAGAGAACCACAAGAGCAGAGATGCCGACCGATAGACAGGTTGATCAACTCTGTGTGTGTGTGTGTGTGTGTTTCGTGGGGTCTCGTTAACACACACACACACACACACACATACACACAGAGTTGATCAACCTGTCTATACATTCGGCATCTCTGCTCTTGTTTTTCTCTACTGCTGTGATTCAGGAAGAGCCGGTTTAAAGGAATTAGGCCTGTAAGATTAAACACATTATTTTGTGACGACAAATATTTCCCCGCCTCCATCTGAACTTGAAAGACCGCCACACAATGATAACTAGGGAGCCACTCCTCACCACACCATGTTCTGGGGAAAAAGAAACTTAAGTATCACTTGGCAGGTCTTTCCCTTAGCTTGCGGTTGTGGTGGTGAGAGGAAGCAAACAAAATGGCAGAGGCAATTTTCAAGAAAGAAGAGGACTCCTTCACGTGTCCAGTCTGTCTAGATCTGCTGAAGGATCCAGTGACTATTCTCTGTGGACATAATTTCTGCATGAGGTGCATTGAGGGCTGCTGGGATCAGGAGGATCAGAGAGGAGTCTACAGCTGCCCCCTGTGCAAACACACCTTCACTCCCAGACCTACACTTTACAAAAATACTCTGATTGCTGACATGGTGGAAACATTTATGAAGACCAGAATCCAAGCTTCTCTAATTCCTCCCTCTTATGCTGGTCCTGGAGATGTGGAGTGTGACATCTGCACTGGAAGAAAACTCAAAGCCGTCAAAACCTGTCTGGATTGTCTGTTGTCTTACTGTGAAACTCACTTCATAGCTCACAATGACCTGCACCCAGGAAGAAATTACTCAGTGACTGATGCCACAGGCCAGCTACAGGATAGGATCTGCTCTCATCAGAAGGTTTTTGAAATATTCTGTCGAACCGATCAGAGTTGTATCTGCTATCTGTGCACGATGGACAAACATAAAGGCCATGACACAGTCACTGTTGCAGCAGAACGGACAGACAAACAGGTCAGTACTGGAGCTACATACTGTATGTGTCCAACATTTCTATGAGGGCTCTTATACGTACTAACTGTGAATGTAATATAACTACAAGAATACTATCTCACCAGTCCGTAAGTCTGGCTGTTTCCGCCATGACTTTGCTCATTAGAGAACGAAAGAATAAGGAAATGATTATCAGGTGCAAAATCCAGTCTCGAGTAAACACAGGTTCTACAGGCTCTGAGCCAGCTTGACAAGTTGTTGCTGTTTAAATTCCAGTGCTCCTGTAACAGGGAGCGGCAGTACAGATCCGACTACACCACCCAGTTTAAAGAGCTGGGACTATGTGTAAAGGCAGTGTTGATCCGACTACACCACCCAGTTTAAAGAGCTGGGACTATGTGTAAAGGCAGTGTTGATCCGACTAAACCACCCAGTTTAAAGAGCTGGGACTATGTGTAAAGGCAGTGTTGATCCGACTACACCCAGTTTAAAGAGCTGGGACTATGTGTAAAGGCAGTGTTGATCCGACTACACCACCCACTCACTTGAAGATAATAGCACCTGCTTCAATGTTTCATTAAATCTCGAAAAGACTCAAATGTAATTAAAGGTTTTTGTTTGTGAATGTTCAGTTGTGTCATGTGTGATGTTTGATCATCATTGTTTTAAACAATCCACGATGATACGGTGAAAAGAGTCTTTTTTTATTATTATTTTTAAACAAAGGCAGTTGGGGCCGACCCAGAGGAGATTCCAGCAGAGAATCCAGGAGAAAGAGAAGGAGCTGCAGGAGCTGAGGAAGGCTGTGGAGACTCTCAAGGTGAGAACTGACCACATAAGACAACAGCTGGCTCAGCAATCACTTGTTGTGTTATCACCATTATGCTGCCATCTCTACATGATACAGACCATCACAGAAATACATGGTATGGCAAGATTTGCCCTGGGTCATTTGATCAAAAAGAGCCAGTCACACCAGAGTGAGTTTCCTCCTTCACTTACCTCTGTGTGTCTCCTGCCACACTCCTCTTTGTGTGTCTCCTAACAGAGCTCTGCACAGACAGCAGTGGAGGACAGTGAGAGGATCTTCACTGAGATGATCCGCTCCATTGAGAGAAGGCGCTCTGAGGTGAAAGAGCTGATCAGAGATCAGGAGAAGGCTGAGGTGAGTCGGGCTGAAGACCTCCTGCAGCGACTGGAGCAGGAGATTGCTGAGCTGAAGAAGAGAGATGCTGAGCTGGAGCAGCTTTCACACACAGAGGATCACATCCATTTCCTCAAGGTAACTGTTGATGAAGGATTGTGAATGCAAAGAATGTTCTGAGGGCACTGATTTATGTTGAATATATTCAAGGGGGTGGACATTTGAATTCAATTTAGATATTGTTTAATTTCCTTCAAGGATCTCTACATTTCCAAATTATTTTTCTTCTTATTGTAACACAGTCCACAGCATTTAAAAAGATTGCTTGCAGTTACGGTGTCTTTAAAAAAAGTTTTGGAATTCATCACACAAAACATTTGAGTATGATGAAGTAATTTCCATTCTTCAGAAAACAGCTCAAAATCATGATGGCAATTGTTAGGACAGGTTAAGTCACATGGTAGGAAGAACACTGACTGACAGGTGGGGTTTGAGTGATGTCACTACCTGTGGTTCATTGATGAAAGCACTCACTCACACACACCCAGACTAACTCACCTACACACACACACACCCTTACTTACCTACACACTCAAACACACACAATCAAACACACACACACACACACATCAGCACAAAACGTTTCCAGATCAACTGTATCAACTGAATTTAAAGTTATACATGGTTGCTTTATTTTCAGAATGTAGCTATTCTCTTCCTCCTCTCTCTTTCTCTCTATCTCTGTCATCTCTTCCTCCTCTCTCTCATTCTCTCTATCTCTGTCATCTCTTCCTCCTCTCTCTTTCTCTCTATCTCTGTCATCTCTTCCTCCTCTCTCTCATTCTCTCTATCTCTGTCATCTCTTCCTCCTCTCTCTTTCTATCCATCTCTGTCATCTCTTCCTCCTCTCTCTCTTTCTCTCTATCTCTGTCATCTCTTCCTCCTCTCTCTCATTCTCTCTATCTCTGTCATCTCTTCCTCCTCTCTCTCATTCTCTCTATCTCTGTCATCTCTTCCTCCTCTCTCTCATTCTCTCTATCTCTGTCATCTCTTCCTCCTCTCTCTCATTCTCTCTATCTCTGTCATCTCTTCCTCCTCTCTCTCATTCTCTCTATCTCTGTCATCTCTTCCTCCTCTCTCTCATTCTCTCTATCTCTGTCATCTCTTCCTCCTCTCTCTCATTCTCTCTATCTCTGTCATCTCTTCCTCCTCTCTCTTTCTCTCTATCTCTGTCATCTCTTCCTCCTCTCTCTCATTCTCTCTATCTCTGTCATCTCTTCCTCCTCTCTCTTTCTATCCATCTCTGTCATCTCTTCCTCCTCTCTCTCATTCTCTCTATCTCTGTCATCTCTTCCTCCTCTCTCTTTCTCTCTATCTCTGTCATCTCTTCCTCCTCTCTCTTTCTCTCTATCTCTGTCATCTCTTCCTCCTCTCTCTCATTCTCTCTATCTCTGTCATCTCTTCCTCCTCTCTCTCATTCTCTCTATCTCTGTCATCTCTTCCTCCTCTCTCTCATTCTCTCTATCTCTGTCATCTCTTCCTCCTCTCTCTCATTCTCTCTATCTCTGTCATCTCTTCCTCCTCTCTCTTTCTCTCTATCTCTGTCATCTCTTCCTCCTCTCTCTCATTCTCTCTATCTCTGTCATCTCTTCCTCCTCTCTCTCATTCTCTCTATCTCTGTCATCTCTTCCTCCTCTCTCTCATTCTCTCTATCTCTGTCATCTCTTCCTCTTCTCTCTCATTCTCTCTATCTCTGTCATCTCTTCCTCCTCTCTCTCATTCTCTCTATCTCTGTCATCTCTTCCTCCTCTCTCTCATTCTCTCTATCTCTGTCATCTCTTCCTCCTCTCTCTCATTCTCTCTATCTCTGTCATCTCTTCCTCCTCTCTCTCATTCTCTCTATCTCTGTCATCTCTTCCTCCTCTCTCTCATTCTCTCTATCTCTGTCATCTCTTCCTCCTCTCTCTCATTCTCTCTATCTCTGTCATCTCTTCCTCCTCTCTCTCATTCTCTCTATCTCTGTCATCTCTTCCTCCTCTCTCTCATTCTCTCTATCTCTGTCATCTCTTCCTCCTCTCTCTCATTCTCTCTATCTCTGTCATCTCTTCCTCTTCTCTCTCTTTCTCTCTATCTCTGTCATCTCTTCCTCCTCTCTCTCATTCTCTCTATCTCTGTCATCTCTTCCTCCTCTCTCTCATTCTCTCTATCTCTGTCATCTCTTCCTCCTCTCTCTCATTCTCTCTATCTCTGTCATCTCTTCCTCCTCTCTCTCATTCTCTCTATCTCTGTCATCTCTTCCTCCTCTCTCTCATTCTCTCTATCTCTGTCATCTCTTCCTCCTCTCTCTCATTCTCTCTATCTCTGTCATCTCTTCCTCCTCTCTCTCATTCTCTCTATCTCTGTCATCTCTTCCTCCTCTCTCTCATTCTCTCTATCTCTGTCATCTCTTCCTCCTCTCTCTCATTCTCTCTATCTCTGTCATCTCTTCCTCCTCTCTCTCATTCTCTCTATCTCTGTCATCTCTTCCTCCTCTCTCTCATTCTCTCTATCTCTGTGTTTCTTTATTTAGATGTTCCAGTCGTTCAGTGTCACACCTGAGTCTCAAGACTTGTCCTGCATCTCTGTGAACCAAGGCCTCTCTTGCAGCTGGAGAATTTCTGCAAGGAGGTCATGAAGATATCTGCATCAGGTAAATCACATTACTCACATATGTTTACATGTAATGACTAACTATACTTTCCCTCTGGATTGTAATAATAAGCGAAATGTGATGGTCAACGTCAGGAACCTGTATTTCTCAATGTTACATATTTGTAACATGTCCTTTTTATGTCAGTGAAGCTGAGAGCTGGAGACACATAATGCACCTCAACAAGAGACCACAAATGTACTGCCATCATAAAAACAGAAGGTTGATGCAATGTGGACATTTACACCAGTCAGTGTTGTTTATAATATGATTCTTTCTCTCTCAATAGTGACTGCAGTCCAGGCTATTTTGTCGTCTGCCGAACCTACAACCAGAGAGGATTTCCTACGATGTGAGTTTGACATACTTTATTCCAAATCACAAGTCAAGTTTCAGTAGCAATCACATTTTCAGAATAGTCCAACATGTTTAAGCAGTTCAACATTTCATTATGGCTATTACAGGTCATGGGTAGAGGAATGTGTATGGCCTTTGTTTTGTGTTGCATAGGTGCATGGACAGTTCTTCATAGTAAATATATAAACATACATATTCCTGTCATTTTGAGACCAAATTCAAGTGTCTATGACCTTCAGAAGCTGAGATAGCTGAGAAGCACGAGTGCTAAAAGGGCGCGGCAAAATCTCAATCTTCGCTCGGGTGACAGTAAATAAAATAGACTGTTCTCATTTGGGACTTTTGAATACAGACTTTCACACATGTACACCTGCACAGACAAGGAATCACACACAAAAACAAATCTCACTTATATGTGAAACATTCCCTCACAGAAGAAATCACAGAAATAAATCTCATCCCCCTCATGCAAAGAATCATATAAAATAGCAACAACCACACACACACATACAAACACACACACATACCTAACCCAAATAAATACCTAAGTTTGTTTAGTCTTCTCCTCCATCAGACTCCTGTCACTTCACACTGGATCCAAACACAGCAAACAGACACCTCCATCTGTCTGAGGGGAACAGGAGGGTGGAGAGGAGAGCTGAGGACCAGTCATATCCTGATCATCCAGAGAGATTTGATGTGTGGAGTCAGGTGCTGTGTAGAGAGGGTGTGTCTGGACGCTGCTACTGGGAGGTTGAGTGGAGTGGGCAGTGTGTTTCTTTATCAGTCTCATATAAAAGCATCAGCAGGAGAGGAGGGGGTGATGGGTGTGGGTTTGGATGTAATGATCAGTCCTGGTGTCTGTACCCCAGCAGCAGCACCATCAGCCGCATCAGCAGCTCCTCTTTCAGACACAATAATAAAGGGACTGAACTCCCTCTAGTGGCCAGCTCCAGAATAGGAGTGTATGTGGATCACAGGGCAGGAACTCTGGCCTTCTACAGCATCTCTGACACAATGACCCTCCTGCACAGAGTCCAGACCACATTCACTCACACACTCTACCCTGGGTTTAGTCTGTATGGTTCTGGATCAGTGAAGCTGCTGTGAATGACATGTCTAGATGCTGTTAGCACATACATCTCACACATCACATCATTTAACACATCACTCACACATAAGGATCTAGCAGCTGGGCCTGAGAATCTTTGATCTTGGGGACAACAACAGACTGAAGCCATTCCCCCATCTCTGGACCCCAGCTAATACAATATCTGTAGCTCTAGACCTCTGCTGTAACACATGCAGTATCACCACAGCAGACATTAGACATTGTGTGTGAAAGGTTTTGATGAGCTCTGTGTTGCATAACCTCACTCTCCCAAGCGTTTAGTCCCTCTGTTATTGCATACATGTTCTGATAACTGGTTTTATATGACAACCTCAATATTATGTACCATGGCAGTACATCTTAATGAGACTATCCATCCAACAATTGACACCCAATCAAATGTCTTTCTTGTTTTCTTTATTAATACCATATAATGAGACCAGTATGTTTTAAAATGTTTCCGGTGCAAAATGGGGAATGGGGTCATTGTGTCATCTGGACTCTGGCTGTAGATCATATTCACTCACACACTACTCTCATATTTCTGATGGCTAGGTCATGGCTGAGACAGTCAGCCCTGTAGAACCTGATAATGTAATAATTTCCCGATAATGTAATAACTCCCGATAATGTAACACAAATTCCTTCATAAGTCCCTAAAACATGTAATAAAACCTGATAATGTAATAATACCCCGATAATGTAATAAAGTGCAGGTTAGCCTCAATTTTGCAGAATGTAATAATTACCTGATATTGTAATAACTTTGGTTGGTGCTGTAGCATCAGGTCTCCAGTTTCAGAGGTCCAAACAGTGAAGCTGTCCAGATACCTGCTGCTTCACTATTAGCAGATACGGTATATATTTCATATGATTGGGAATGCACAATTTTTACAATGGTGAAAGGGATATTCAGTGGTAATCAACTAATAGAGAAAAAAAAGGAACATTTTGGTATGTTACAGACCGGCAGCTAATGGGCACATAGAACATTGAGTTTCTAAGTCCTCATTGATCATCAATAGCTGACATTTCGCTATTTGATTTATATCAAATTCTCTTTTGATTTTGTGTGGCAATATGAGCAAAACAATAGTGGGTGGTTGTCTACACAGCATCACTACTTGGTCTGAATAACTGGTGTCCCAACATTTCAGCACTGACCAAAGTTTTTACAATATCAGGAATTTGTTACATTATCAGGTTCTGCAAAATTGAGGCTAACCTGATAATGTAATAACTTCCAATTAATGTAACATTTTATTACATTATTGGTATGGCGATTGTTACATTATTGGGAAATGCACTTCATTACATTATTGGTATATTATTACATTATCAGGTTTTATTACATCTTTTAGGGACTTATGAGGGATTTTTTATTACATTATCAGGGTTATTACGTTATCAGGAAATTATTACATTATCAGGTTCTACATCAAATCAAATCAAATCAAACTTTATTTGTACGGCGCATTTCATACACAAAGGTAACACAATGCGCCTCACAGTAGGAAAGAAGGGAAATAAAGGGGGGGGGGGGGGGTTACAAATACTTGTAAAGAGACATAGATAGATAAATAAGTAAACGTTCCATAAATGTAAAATAGATACATTTTACATGATAACAGGGCATCACATAGCAACAGGGCATCACATAACGCATGTCAACAGGGCATCACATGTCAACAGGCGACACATGTCAACAGGGCATCACATGACAACAGAGCATCACATGACAACAGGGCACCACATTTCTGTTGTGTTCTGTTTGCCGGGGCCGTACATGCATCCACTCGGCAAACAGGAAACACATTTGATGTAGCGGTACTTAATTGGGGGTTACAAATACTTGTAAAGAGACATAGATAAATAAATAAGTAAACGTTCCATAAATGTAAAATAGATACATTTTACATGATAACAGGGCATCACATAACGCATGTCAACAGGGCATCACATGTCAACAGGCGACACATGTCAACAGGGCATCACATGACAACAGGGCACCACATCTCTGTTGTGTTCTGTTTGCCGGGGCCGTACATGCATCCACTCGGCAAACAGGAAACACATTTGATGTAGCGGTACTTAATTGGGGGTTACAAACACTTGTAAAGAGGCACGGAGTCGTAAATAAATAAATTTTTCAAATATGTTAAATTAATACATTTTTACAGTGAGTGATAAGCCAGATAAAAGAGGTATGTCTTGAGTGTATGTTTAAATGTATCAACCGTTTCAGCCATTCTTAGGTATTCTGGCAGAGTATTCCAAAGGCTGGGGGCATAGAAGCTAAAAGCTGCTCTCCCATGTCTCTTAGTCCTAGCTTTTGGAACTATTAGGAGATCAGTGCCGGAGGACCTCAGGGTTCTACTGGGTGTGTACCTTGAGAGCATGTCTGTTATATATTCAGGTGCTTGACTATGGAGTGATTTATAGACTAGTAGGAGAATCTTGAAATCTATTCTAGAACTAACAGGTAACCAGTGCAGGGATTTTAATACTGGTGTGATGTGCGCTCTCCTTCTTGTTTTAGTGAGGACTCGCGCTGCTGCATTCTGTATTATTTGTAGTTGACTAATGGCTTTTTTTGGTAGACCAGACAAAAGAGAGTTACAGTAGTCTAGCCTGCTTGTGATAAACGCGTGCATCAGTCTTTCGGTGTCAGCCTGAGCGAGAAACGGTTGCACCTTAGCAATGTTTCTTAAGTGATAAAAAGATGTTTTAATTATATTTTTGATGTGGGTTTCAAAATTGAGATCTGAGTCTAATATGACACCTAGGTTTTTGGCTTGGTGCTTGGTGTTAAGTGCTACTGTTTTTAAATGTGCAGATAGTTTATCTCTTTCATTTCTTTCACCAATGACTAATACCTCTGTTTTATCCTGGTTGAGCTGGAGAAAGTTTTGTGACATCCATACATTTATATCAGAAATGCAATTTACCAAGCAATCAATAGAGCTGTAGTTGTTGGGTGTTACAGAAATATAGAGCTGGGTGTCATCCGCGTAACTATGATAGTCGATGTTGTGCCTCCTTATTACACTACCAAGGGGTAGCATGTAAAGACTGAAAAGTAAGGGCCCTAAAATGGATCCTTGAGGGACCCCACAGGTCATAGAAATGTTTTTGGAGCTGTGGTCTCCGAGGGCAACAAAGTATTCCCTGCCTGTTAGATAGGTCCTAAACCAGTTTAGGACTGGACCAGCGAGGCCAACCCACTTTTCAAGTCTGTCAATAAGGATATCATGATCAACAGTATCAAAGGCTGCACTAAGATCCAGAAGGGCCAGGACAGATAGCTTTTTAGAGTCAGCATTAATCCTGAGATCATTTACAACCTTGACTAATGCCGTTTCTGTGCTATGATTGGATCGAAAACCAGATTGAAAAGTGTCAAAGACACAATTAGCATCTAGGAAAATATTTAACTGTTTAAAGACAATTTTTTCTAGGATTTTGCTAAGAAAAGGAAGGTTGGAGATTGGTCTATAGTTGTTTAGAACAGAAGAGTCTAAACTGCTTTTTTTCAACAGTGGTCTCACCAAGGCGGTTTTAAGTTCTGATGGGAAAACACCTGTAAGCAAGGAACAGTTAATAATGGCTAGAATGTCCTTAGATACAGAGTCAGAGATGGTCTTAAAAAATTTGGTGGGAATGGGATCAAGAGGGCATGTAGACGGCTTCATTTGTGATACTACTTTGTTCAGCGTTTCTATATCAGTCAGTGCAAAAAAGCTAATACTGGTACAGCATGGTGGAGGGGGATCGGAAAACAAAACATTTGGAATTTCTTGAGCAATATTATTTCTAATGTTTGTTATCTTATCTCTGAAAAATGCTGCAAATTCCTCACATTTGGAGGTGGAAAAAAGACTATCATCTACTTTGGGTGCAGGGTTTATAAGGCTATCTATTGTTGAAAAGAGGACTCTGGAATTGTTAGAGTTTATAGATATCAACTTAGAGAAATGATCCTTCCTAGCATTTCTTATTGCTTTATTAAAAACTGAGAGTTGATCCTTAAAAATATCAAGGTGGACCTGTAGCTTGGTCTTTCTCCATGTACGCTCAGACCTTCTGCAGGATCTCTTAAGTTTAATAATTTCCTCATTTCTCCATGGAGCTTTTTGTTTGGCTAAAACCTTTTTTTGTTTCAATGGTGCTACAGAGTCAAGTGCTGTCCTTAATTTTGTATTTAGAGTAGTTACTAGATCATTAACACATGATGGCCCCGCCTCTGGTGTTTTTTTATTAGTTATGTCTTTTCTAGTTATCATTATTTTGAAATTCTCAGCTGCTGCAGAGTTAAGATAGCGTTTCTTAATAAAACTTTCGGCACTATTTTTAACTTTAGGTACCAGTGCTGTAAAGAAAATACAAAAGTGGTCAGATAGAGCAAGGTCACAGATAGACGATATAACAGTCGTAAGACCCTTTGTAATAACTAGATCAAGGGTGTGGCCACGGTTGTGAGTGGGTTCAGTGATGTGTTGGGTAAAGTCCATGGAATTTAAGAGATTCATAAAATCCCGGGCCTTTGAGTCGTTCCCATTATCAATATGTATGTTAAAATCGCCAGTGATAATAATCTTATCGTAGTTTGTGTGGATAATGGAGAGTAGTTCTGAAAAGTCTGTTAGAAAAGTGGGACATTGCTTGGGTGGCCTATACACAGTTACTGACAGAACAGTAGGCTGGCACTTAAGAACTATGGCATGATATTCAAATGAGCCAAACTCATCGAAGGAGATGCTCCTGCAGCACAGGGCATCCGTGGCTATGGTAGCTGTCCCGCCCCCTTTTTTACCATTTCTAAAGGACTGAAAAAAGCTATAATTGGGAGGGGACGCTTCAATAAGAGCTGCAGACCCATTTATGTTTAGCCAGGTTTCTGTTAAAAACATACAGTCTAATTTACGTTCACATATAAGATCATTAATGAGAAATGTTTTGCCTGATAGTGACCTAATATTTAGTATTGCCATTGAAATATTTTCTGGATATAGTGGGTCACAGGAAGGAGGAATATGCCGGGGTATAGATAGAATATTTGCTGGGCTTCTATTTTTAGTATTGTAACTATGGCCTTTGTTTTTAATTAGGCGTCGAGTAGAGATTAAAACTGGAATAGGATTATAGGTGCATGCCATAAAATTATATGAAGCAGCCTGTTCTGAGGTAGTGGAATCATATAGGCCTAATGCACTGTAGAAAACATTGACAGATTCAGAATCATTTTCATAGAAAGTGTTAGAGTTACTACCTGGGGGGCATGAGTCTGTGATGTTTTCTACAGGATGTCAGTTCTTTAGGGTGGTCCTCATGTTGTCTGACAGCACACTGGCTCCGCTCCGGTTCGGGTGGAGGCCATCATGCTTCAGCAGGCTGGGCCTCTCCCAGAACAAGTCAAAGTTATTAACAAAGCTAGTGTCTGATGAGGCGCAGGTTTTTTGCAGCCAGGTGTGGAGTTCGAACAGTCTGGACCATCTCTCCACACCTCTCTGGTAGGTCGGGAGAGGCCCAGAGATGACGATCCGTCTTCCTGTGTCTGCGAGGGTGGTGAGGAGTGCTTTGAAGTCTGCCCTCAGGGCTTCTGACTGTCTTGCCCTGATGTCGTTTGTACCTACATGTACAACTATGGTGCTAACCTTGGTGTAGCCAGCGAGGATGCTGGGGAGTCTACGCTGAATGTCACGGACCCTGGCTCCGGGGAAGCAGTGGACCTTGCAGGGGCCGCTTGTCGAAGGGGGGATGTGGACATCTCGGACCATGGAGCTGCCGATGACCAGAGTGGTGGTTGTCACATCCAGCGGGAGAAGTCGTCGAGGGGATGATGATGATGACTGTGTTGAGGGCCCAGGATGGGGAGCAGGGCGGCGTGGGCGATGCTGGTGTTGCTCTGGAGCTGGTCTGCAGGGGCGTTTCGGGGCGGGCTGAGGAGGGGAGTCATCAGGCCCAGGAGGCTCCTCCTGATCCATCAGTGTAGTGTAGCGGTTCCTCAGTTGCAGGGGTGGGCCTGGCTCATTGTGTCGTCCCGAGCGTCTTCCATCCCGCTTGCTTTTGCCTGTTGTTCTCCATGGCTGGTGAGGAGTTGAGTTCACAGGCAGGGTGGTCTGGGTCCCCATCAGTGTGTGTTCTGGGTTGGTGTGCATGCAGGGTGGAGAGGGATTTAGATGTCCAGTGTGTGTGTGTGTGTGATGAGGACCCACGGAGACAATGGAGTCAATAAACTGCTCATCCAGCTTGATCTGGTAGAGTGTCGCTAACCTGACTTCGAGTTCTACTACCTGCTGGATGAGCAGGAGGCAGGAGTTGCATCCAGGTGCACCACTGACGGGAGGCATCGTGGTGATGTCAGATGGCAGGCAAAACTTGCGTTAATGTGTTTTGTTTGCTACAATGTCGCGGTGACTCGCGGTGAAATAGTTAAACGTTAAGCTTTACCTGGTGTTTGTTTGCTAGACTTGCTAGCTGTTCAGAGTCCAAATGAGGACAAGTAGTGATACATTTAGTTTAGTGATCTATACAACTCCGAGCTCACAGGAAGAAGCAAAAACCTAATGTTTGTAGGATAAAATTCTTCTTCTGCCCTCTGTTAAAAGAACGACAGCGCCTTCCGCTAACCTGTGAGTTGGCAGTTATAGTAATTGCAGGTGTTTTCCACCGCAAAAAAGTTGACCAGAAAAGTTTTGTTTTTCACTCCCCTAAGGGTTACCTGGATTTAAGTGATAGTCCGGCAGAGAGATTCTTCTTAATGCGGATGACGAATGCGTCAATAAAGACGAGAGTCGGAGGTTTAATCCAGTAGTAGGCTGTAGGTTAAATCCAGCAGAGTTGTTTTTAGAAAACGTTTGAAGATGGCCTCAAATCCTGATGGCGAATTTCTCGATCAAGAGATAAAGTCTGAGTTTGAATCCTTTAAATGATTTAAAATGTTAAGGTGTCCGGGGTTTTTCGAATATTAGGAATAGAGAGGAGTAGGTAGACAAATCTACACAGAGCACAGAGCATATATTGCAGCATCCGACTTTGGCGAGGGTAGACAGAAGTTTAGAACATGCAGGCTAAAGTAACTATATTTATTATATGACTACTGTAGGGTTAACACCACGACCACGGTAGAAACACTGTGTCCCTTTACTCCCCCCAGCTGATTCAAACCCCCCCAACCTGTTACCTGTACGAAAGGTAAAGCACCAAAAAAGGCGGAGCTTAGACACCTAGCACCCGGTGACACAGGCTACACCAAACATCACAGCAGAGCCTAGATCACAATACTAACAATATTCATAATACCAGAAATGACCAAAGAACATAGATATCACAAATGAATCACAAACAGCAGAAATGGCTCCAACAGCATAGGTGAGAATAGATGGAGCCAGTTAGGTTTACTACTTTTCTCTTTTTTATTTCTTGTATTGGTGCACTTGGACACATGGGGCCCTATCTTGCCGATCAGAAACGCAAGTAGGACGGCGCCAAGCGCAAGTAGCTGTGTGGGCGGCTCTATGGCGCAGTTGCTATTTTAACGGCGGAAAAAACACACTTGCGTCCAGCGCAAGTGTCAAAAGGGTTGGTCCAAAGGAGGTTACTCAGCCATAGGTGTGGTTTGGGCGTAATATGCAATAAACCAATCGGAGCGTCATTTCACATTCCCTTTAAGAGCGAGAAGCGCATAGTCCATAGCGGCTTGTTATTTTGATGGCGGAATTACCTGGTGGAAGACCGGAGAAGTTCACAGCTGAGGAGACCGACGTGAGATTTACACCAATTTTTTGGCAAGCCATATATAATTACAAGGAAAATAAAGTATTTACCACTTGAGGAAATCATTGTGAAATCCATATCCAAGATATTTTAAAAATAAGCATACATGTAGCCTACACATTGACCCAAATGATTCAGGTTAATTGAAGCTGCGTGACATTTGATTTATTGTATGGCTTTGTAAAAAGCCGGGAGATAGATATATATGGGGATGCGAGAAACCCTCCAAAAGTAAGCAAAGTCAAGCAAGCATGTCAAGATATTGCCGTGATTGTTTCTGCAACGGGGCACCCGAAAACGTTGCCGAAAACGCTATAATGACGTCCGGAGACGTGGGACATCCAAGCTGGAAGGTAACACACGTTCTCGTGCCTTCACGGGAAGTGGATCTGCCTCGACCCAGGATCTGACGGCAGCAGAGGACATCGCCACGTCTACCCTCACGCCTGAGAGCGTGCAGGGATTTGGGGGCATGGAAATCGGCACCCAAGCCAGTGCACCAGCTGACCAAACCCAAGGTACATAAATAAAGTCCACATACACAGAGATTACAAGATTTATAATAATACTGGCATTAAATAAATGCAACAAAGCCATACAATAAATCAAATGTCACGCAGCTTCAATTAACCTGAATCATTTGGGTCAATTGTGTACGCTAGATGTATGCCTAGTTTTTAAATGTCTTGGATACGGATATCACAATTATTTCCTCATGTGGTAAATACTTTATTTTCCTTGTAATTATATATGGCTTGCCAAACAATTGGTGTAAATCTCTCGTGAAGACGACAGAAGTAAAGTGTAGCCTACAGGTCCTATACTGTGCGGGCAAGCACATGCGCCCTTAAAATAGCGTTCTGAATACGCGTTACAGACTTTAGACATTGCGCCGAACATTAGACCAGCTTTTTTTTGGTCAATGGCGCACGGCGCACGGCGTTGTTTTGAAACTGCAAAATACCACTTGCGCCAGAGAAACGCCTTCTCTGTTCCGCCCCCGCCCATGTCGACGCAAGTTCATTTCGAAGCGCGCCTCTAGAGGGAAAATCGCGCTGTGCGCCGGGTGCAAGATAGGAATGATACATGCGTCGGTGACAATGTCAATTGCGCTGGGTGCAAGATAGGGCCCATGATGTTTAATGATGTTTTCTGCTCTATAATAAATAAACCCCTGATGAAAGCCAAACACACCTGGGGCCGTATTCACAAAGAATCTTAGGGCTAAAAGTAGGTCATAAGTGGCGAATTTAGGAGAAACTCCTAAAAATAATGGGCGTGTCAGTCTTAAATGTAGGACTCCTAATTTTTTTTACTAAGAGCAATTCACAAAATATTTTATCCCTAAAAGTAGCACCTAAGTCTAGGACAGCTTAAAACTCCTCATGAGGACTCCTAAATCACTAAGACCTATTCACAAAAAATCGTAAGATGGCTGCAGCCGACTTGGAATTGATAAAAGACATTGCTTAAACCGTGAAGGTATTAATATTGTCGTAGAATTAGCGCGGGATGCAATGACGCCTTTAAACAACGATGTGTCCCGAAGTGAAATGTTTGGAAACATAAAGATTTTTGTTTGGCTTCGCGGAAAACGCAACTGACGACACTGGGAATCATCAGTCAGCCGTTTAATTCATCAAACTATCAACGCACTGTAGACCCCACATCATCCAACAGTTTATCCAGACAATCGCTTATTACACAATATCAAAGTAAATTCCATGGCGATCGCAGGAATGTCCAGTGACGGGACACACACAATAATTCGTCCACCGTGGCCTGGATGTACCGATGACTGGTGCATTTCAACGGAGAGCGGTCGCAGGTTTTTGAGAACTTACCAGCTGGATGCCGCTGGGGTGACAGTGGCTATTGGGACCAGTAGGCTTTCGCCTAGGCTACGGTTCACGTTCGTTTCGCTTTGATCAATTAAGATTGGAGGGCTTGAAGGGCCGTATGTGCTGATATTTGAAGTGGTCAAGGGCTGGAAATATAATATCCTAACAGTTTGCTGGGTGCTTTAATTATTACTGCCTTGATTACATGCAATTGCCATATTTTATATTGATCGCTTTATATTTCTCTTAACGTGCTAAGTGTCATTCCCGTTGGATGCACAAACTTGTCATCATGCGTGTGCATTCTGCTAACTGCACTGTCCATAACTATTTAATATGACTTAATTTGAAGCCTAGGTTATTCTCTTATTTTCAGTCGATATAGTGGGATTGTTAGAGAGACGTCACGAATGAGTTTTTAATGAGAGAGCCTGTCAACAACCAATCACCGTCCTCACCCCTTCTAAACTCGTGCATGAGAAGCGACGTCATCCATAGCAACGGAGTTTTTATCTTAAGCTTAGGAGTTGGTATTATCCTTAGTATGAGTAGGTCTCAGAGCCGTTGTGAATCACTTTTAAGAAATTACTCCTACGTAAAAGGTTTTAGCGCGAGTTAGGAGCACTCCTAGTGGTAAGATAAAAGGCTTTGTGAATACGGCCCCTGATATCAATCACATCTTTATCAGAGACAGAATCTGTAGGAATGGACCTCATTCAGTCCTTATGAACAGCAGGGCGTGACATGACTGCATGAGGGCGTGACATGACTGCATGAGGGCGTGACATGACTGCATGAGGGCGTGACATGACTGCATGAGGGCGTGACATGACTGCATGAGGGCGTGACATGACTGCATGACTGCATGAGGGCGTGACATGACTGCATGAGGGCGTGACATGACTGCATGAGGGCGTGACATGACTGCATGACTGCATGAGGGCGTGACATGACTGCATGAGGGCGTGACATGAGGGCGTGACATGACTGCATGAGGGCGTGACATGACTGCATGACTGCATGAGGGCGTGACATGACTGCGTGAGGGCGTGACATGAGGGCGTGACATGACTGCATGAGGGCGTGACATGACTGCATGAGGGCGTGACATGAGGGCGTGACATGAGGGCGTGACATGACTGCATGAGGGCGTGACATGAGGGCGTGACATGACTGCATGAGGGCGTGACATGAGGGCGTGACATGAGGGCGTGACATGACTGCATGAGGGCGTGACATGACTGCATGAGGGCGTGACATGACTGCATGAGGGCGTGACATGACTGCATGACTGCATGAGGGCGTGACATGACTGCATGAGGGCATGACATGACTGCATGAGGGCGTGACATGACTGCATGACTGCATGAGGGCGTGACATGAGGGCGTGACATGACTGCATGAGGGCGTGACATGACTGCATGACTGCATGAGGGCGTGACATGACTGCATGAAGGCGTGACATGACTGCATGAGGGCGTGACATGACTGCGTGAGGGCGTGACGTGACTGCATGAGGGCGTGACATGACTGCGTGAGGGCGTGACGTGACTGCATGAGGGTGTGACATGACTGCATGAGGGCGTGACATGACTGCGTGAGGGCGTGACATGACTGCGTGAGGGCGTGACATGACTGCATGAGGGCGTGACATGACTGCATGACTGCATGAGGGCGTGACATGACTGCGTGAGGGCGTGACATGACTGCATGACTGCATGAGGGCGTGACATGACTGCATGAGGGCGTGACATGACTGCATGAGGGCGTGACATGACTGCATGACTGCATGAGGGCGTGACATGACTGCGTGAGGGCGTGACATGACTGCATGACTGCATGAGGGCGTGACATGACTGCGTGAGGGCGTGACATGACTGCATGACTGCATGAGGGCGTGACATGACTGCGTGAGGGCGTGACATGACTGCATGAGGGCGTGACATGACTGCATGAGGGCGTGACATGACTGCATGAGGGCGTGACATGACTGCATGACTGCATGAGGGCGTGACATGACTGCGTGAGGGCGTGACATGACTGCATGACTGCATGAGGGCGTGACATGACTGCATGAGGGCGTGACATGACTGCATGAGGGCGTGACATGACTGCATGACTGCATGAGGGCGTGACATGACTGCGTGAGGGCGTGACATGACTGCATGACTGCATGAGGGCGTGACATGACTGCGTGAGGGCGTGACATGACTGCATGAGGGCGTGACATGACTGCATGAGGGCGTGACATGACTGCATGAGGGCGTGACATGACTGCATGACTGCATGAGGGCGTGACATGACTGCGTGAGGGCGTGACATGACTGCATGACTGCATGAGGGCGTGACATGACTGCATGACGGCGTGACATGACTGCATGAGGGCGTGACATGACTGCATGACTGCATGAGGGCGTGACATGACTGCGTGAGGGCGTGACATGACTGCATGAGGGCGTGACATGACTGCATGACTGCATGAGGGCGTGACATGACTGCGTGAGGGCGTGACATGACTGCATGACTGCATGAGGGCGTGACATGACTGCATGACGGCGTGACATGACTGCATGAGGGCGTGACATGACTGCATGACTGCATGAGGGCGTGACATGACTGCGTGAGGGCGTGACATGACTGCATGAGGGCGTGACATGACTGCGTGAGGGCGTGACATGACAGCGTGAGGGCGTGACATGACTGCGTGAGGGCGTGACATGACTGCATGAGGGCGTGACATGACTGCATGACTGCATGAGGGCGTGACATGACTGCATGACGGCGTGACATGACTGCATGAGGGCGTGACATGACTGCATGAGGGCGTGACATGACTGCATGACTACATGAGGGCGTGACATGACTGCATGAGGGCGTGACATGACTGCATGAGGGCGTGACATGACTGCATGACTACATGAGGGCGTGACATGACTGCATGACTGCATGAGGGCGTGACATGACTGCATGAGGGCGTGACATGACTGCATGACTGCATGAGGGCGTGACATGACTGCGTGAGGGCGTGACATGACTGCATGACTGCATGAGGGCGTGACATGACTGCGTGAGGGCGTGACATGACTGCATGAGGGCGTGACATGACTGCATGACTGCATGAGGGCGTGACATGACTGCATGAGGGCGTGACATGACTACATGACTGCATGAGGGCGTGACATGACTCTATGAGGGCGTGACATGACTGCATGAGGGCGTGACATGACTGCGTGAGGGCGTGACATGACTGCATGAGGGCGTGACATGACTGCATGACTGCATGACTGCATGAGGGCGTGACATGACTCTATGAGGGCGTGACATGACTGCATGAGGGCGTGACGTGACTGCATGAGGGCGTGACATGACTGCATGAGGGCGTGACATGACTGCATGAGGGCGTGACATGACTGCATGACTGCATGAGGGCGTGACATGACTGCGTGAGGGCGTGACATGACTGCATGACTGCATGAGGGCGTGACATGACTGCATGAGGGCGTGACATGACTGCATGAGGGCGTGACATGACTGCATGACTACATGAGGGCGTGACATGACTGCGTGAGGGCGTGACATGACTGCATGACTGCATGAGGGCGTGACATGACTGCGTGAGGGCGTGACATGACTGCATGAGGGCGTGACATGACTGCATGACTGCATGAGGGCGTGACATGACTGCATGAGGGCGTGACATGACTGCATGACTGCATGAGGGCGTGACATGACTGCGTGAGGGCGTGACATGACTGCATGACTGCATGACTGCGTGAGGGCGTGACATGACTGCATGAGGGTGTGACATGACTGCATGAGGGCGTGACATGACTGCATGAGGGCGTGACATGACTGCATGAGGGCGTGACATGACTGCGTGAGGGCGTGACATGACTGCATGAGGGTGTGACATGACTGCATGAGGGCGTGACATGACTGCATGAGGGTGTGACATGACTGCATGAGGGCGTGACATGACTGCATGACTGCATGAGGGTGTGACATGACTGCATGAGGGCGTGACGTGACTGAATGAACAGCAGGGCGTGACGTGACTGGATGGAGGACACAGCGATGGACACAGGAGTCGGGGACAGGATTTAGACACGGATAACTGAGACTTTATTTCATGCCGAGGTGAGAATTAGGTGAATGCAGGAGAACTTGGAGAGTTTCACGGGAAAAAGACCTGATGTTATTAGTTTTAACTTAATGGACCACTCATGAACTTCACACGGCTGCGCAGGGCAGTCTGCAGGCAGCTTCTCGTGACCTCTTTGGCCTGCCGGTGGCCACTTCGGTGCATATCCATGTACCTAAGACACAACCTTGAGTTCATGAATTGCCAATTGCAAGGTAAGTTCACAGTCAGTGTATAGAAATAATTTAGTTCATTGAAATAAAGTAAGGTTCTCACACGACAAAATCCATAAGTCGATTTATCTGAAGTTTTATGCTAAATTTGAGTGCATTCACAGTTAAAAAAAACTGTTTCCACACAATGCCTCTCTCACACACACACACACACACACTCCAATGCCTCTCTTACAAACTCACACACACTCCAATGCCTCTCTCACACACACACACACACTCCAATACCTCACACACACACACACACACACACACACAACTAACACACACTCCAATGCCTCTCTCACACACACACACACACACTCCAATACCTCACACACACACACACACACACACACACACACAACTAACACACACTCCGATGCCTTTCTCACAGACACTCACTCTCACAGAAACTCCAATACAAAACTATTCATCGTCGTTTCTAAGTCTGAATTGAAAACGCATCTCAAAAATCACCCTCCCCAAATATTTAAGTACTTTTGTTTCTCTCATTTACTTTGCATTTCGGAATGCGAAGTTCCTGAAATCACCCTTTACAATTTATAATAGATAATATATTGTTAATATGTAATTCACCCTTCACAATTGTACTTCTAATGGATTTTGTAGACTTCTGCTAATTATACATATATTGTGGGTGTTAGTGTTAAGTCAGAAGGCTCCAGTCTGTCGTTATCAAAATAAAAGGTTATGGTGCATTATGTCAAACGTGCCAGTGCTGTTACTCCTCACTGCCTGCAGGGGGCGATGTAGAGAGAGGCCCTCCCCTAGTCTGGCCTTCAGGGGGCGATATAAAGTCTGGCCTGTCCACACCCAATCTAACACCATCCTCAGTAGGACTGCTGATGGGCAGCTGGTTGCCATAGATACGGGTTTAAAAAACAACAGAGGATCATTACTGACAGCTCTCATCTATACTTTTAAATGTCTGGCTGCTTATGAAATGTATTCTCTCTCTCTCTCTCTCTCTCTCTCTCTCTCTCTCTCTCTCTCTCTCTCTCTCCCTGTATCTCTCTCTCCCTCTCTCTCCCTCTCTCTCTCCCTCTCTCTCTCTCTCTCTCTCTCTCTCTCTCTCTCTCTCTCTCTCTGAGGAGGTGAAACATGTTAGTGTGATTTATACCTCTCCTCTCGTGGCCTCATCTAGTTCATCCCATCCTCATCTTCTCGCTTTTGCAACCTGGCACACGTGTGCTCAAGCGCCTGCTTGTATCCTGGTGTGTGTGTGTGTGTGTGTGTGTGTGTGTGTGTGTGTGTGTGTGTGTGTACAGCAGTGCTGCTGTAGGAGAGCACATCCTCTGCTTTACTGTTTAAGCCAGACTACAGGTGTTGCCAACTAAATACATACTCGCATTGTGGTACCCTAACAACCATCATCCACACTGTATAATGCACTGTAATCCCAACCAACATTAAGAATCCATCGCTCATATTGTTAATGGCTGTAATAAGTACAAAGGACTTTATACTGCATGCCATGACCGCATTGTCAACCTCATTTCTAGCAAGGGAGTATTCCCCCTCAAATGTGTAAATGTACAAACACTCCTGTATAATGCCAGATTGGTTTAACACCCCTAAAGTTGTTTTCTTGGACAAGGTTAAAAGGGAGGTGGTAGTCTGTGTCTATGACCTCTATATGGACATAACCTTCCTTGACAAGTTGACCTGCCCAAATACCAGCCCATTGTTGCTAAGATGAGATACCTACCCTATACATGTAAGCTGGTAGTATTGATATTTGAAAGTCTTGGGCATGTCCATAAGCTTTCGGTCAGTGGGCTACGACTGGCAGGACTTAGTAAGAGACTAGCAAAGTTCTGCTCTGTATCAGCTGCTATAGGTAGTCTTGCTGTTTGGCATAGGAGAGGTTGTTTGTACCCATGTCACTAAGTTGTATTCAACCTCTGATAAATGTTTGATAAATGTTTGTTTCTGTACAGAATATAATTGGTGAATTCAAATAAATAATTTAAATATGTGTGTGTGTGTGTTTGGTGTGTAGTGTAATAAATGGAGCGAAAACCAATATTTTCCTTGGTCTACAAATGAGCATATTTGACACCATTGTTCTGTGATCTAATGAATCTGCTAGAGATTACTCTGGTCTGGTGTGTGTGTGTGTGTGTGTGTGTGTGTGTGTGTGTGTGTGTGTGTGTGTGTGTGTGTGTGTGTGTGATCTAATGAATCCACTAGAGATTACTCTGGTCTCTTGTCTTCACAAAGGCTTCAAGCAGGCCCCTCCTACTCTCTCTCTCTCTCTCTCTCTCTCTCCCTCTGCCCATTCTATCTCCCTCCCTCTCTCTCTCTCTCCCCTCTCTCTCCCTCTCTCTCTCCCCTCTCTCTCCCTCTCTCTCTCCTTCTCTCTCCTCCTCCCTCTCTCTCTCCCTCTCTCTCCCTTTCTCAGGTAATCTCACAGAAGAGTAGCTCTCTCTCAGTCTGCGTGTGGCTGAATTACTCCACAGAAGAGAAGTGTGTGTGTGTGTGTGTGTGTGTGTGTGTGCAGCCAGCCTAGTCGAAACTCTCTCTCAGTCTGCGTGTGGCTGAATTACTCCTCATTCACCGCTGATGTGACTTCGCCTGAGCAGAGAGAGTGTGTGAGGAAGAAGTGTGTGAGCTGAGAGTGAGTGAGCTGAGAGTGTGTGAGTGAGTGAGTGTGTGTGTGTGTGTGTGTGACTCCACCAGCAGCCTTTCTCTTGGATGTGTGGCAGAACATGAGCTCTTGATTTCCGCCTGCGAGCCGCGCTGGACCCGGGACTCTGCCCTGCGATGAGTGTGTGAGCAGAGTGTGTGTGAGCAGAGAGTGTGTGAGTGAGTGTGTGTGTGTGTGTGTGTGTGTGACTCCGCCTGCGAGCCGCGCTGGACTCTGGACGCTGCCCTGCGATGACCAGGCGGTGGACGGGGACTCCACTCTCCTCCCTGGCGGTCCTGTCCCTCCAGCTGGTTCTACTTCAGGGTGAGCTGCTTCCTGTCGCTCCGGTTCTGGTGCATTCTGGGGGACTTAGTTAGTAGTTCCTGTGGGTTAGGGTTAGGGTACTGCTGCATTATGGGCCACAAAGCTGTTAGTTAGAGGGAGGGTAAATAGACATCTCTTTATTTTATTGGGATATTATCGTTTTATTTTGATAGCATTTTTGAATCAAAATGCTACACTTCTCACTCAGAAATGTAGTTCTGTATTTGGACTAGTGGAAGTGTGCTAACTGTTTGGGAGAGAGATTGTTCAATAACAAATCCCACTACAAATCATAAAGGTCCTCTATAGGTCATCTATAGGTCATCTATAGGTCATGCGCACCTTCTCCAAACTGAAACGCTTCTCTTTCTCCGCCAGGACTTCACTGCCAGTTGCTAAAGCCTCAGACCAGACCAGACAGGTCAGTGTGTAGCAGTGAACATGTGGCTGTGACGCTCACATGTATAAGTTACTGACCTGAATCACCTGTATATTTTACTGACCTGAATCACCTGTGTATTTTACTGATCCGCTCACCTGTAAAATGTACTGACCTGAATCACCTCTATAGTTTACTGACCTGAATCACCTGTTTAGTTTACTGATCTGAATAACCTGTATAGTTTACTGACCTGAATCACCTGTTTAGTTTACTGATCTGAATAACCTGTATAGTTTACTGACCTGAATCACCTGTTTAGTTTACTGCCTGAATCAGCTGAATCACGCGCCTCAAATCTACCCTACCTGCGTGTCTGTGCCTTGCCTGCTGATCCTCATCAGCTGAATAGCGATGACATTATTTCGTCATTAGTTATTGTTTACATTATTCATTATTGTTTACATTATTCAGTAGGGTTAGTTACTCTTTTATTTTCTTCCCTAACGTAGAAGTACATTTAATAAACTGGTAAACTCCCTCCACCGTAAGAGCTCTATCCTTATAAGGGTCCATTAAACGTTTCCACTTTATGCATTCTTCTTAAATTCCTCAAATAATACATTATCATTTAGGCACACATCAAAAACCAATAAGGCATATACAAAGCAGGCAATCAACCCAAAACGATCATCCTTCCATGGGGGTATTTACACAGGCTTAGGCAGCCCTTTCTGCATTGGCTCTTCTTCTGTTACTGAAGGTTCTCTTTGTGCGATGATGAATCATACTTTACATTCCTGATATCTGAGACAGAGGTGAACTGGAGTGTGTTAAAGTAAGGTCAACCTTAAATGTGTGTTAAAGTGAGGTCAAACCTTAAATGTGTGTTAAAGTGAGGTCAAACCTTAAATGTGTGTTAAAGTAATGTCAAACTTAAATGTGTGTTAAAGTAAGTTCAAACCTTAAATGTGTGTTAAAGTGAGGTCAAACCTTAAATGTGTGTTAAAGTAAGGTCCAAGCTTAATTTTGCGTTAAAGTAAGGGCCCATCTTAAATGTGTATTGAAGTAAGCTCCAACCTTAAATGTGTGTTAAAGTAAGGTCAAACCTTAAATGTGTGTTTAAGTAAGGTTCAACCTTAAATGTGTATTAAAGTAAGTTCAAACCTTAAATGTGTGTTAAAGTAAGTTCAAACCTTAAATGTGTGTTAAAGTGAGGTCAATCTTAAATGTGTGTTAAAGTAGGGAGGGTCAAACCTTAAATGTTTTTTAAATAAAGGTCAAACCTTAAATGTGTGTAAAAGTAAGGTCAAAGATCAAACCTTAAATGTGTGTAAAAGTAAGGTCAAACTTAAAATGTGTGTAAAAGTAATTAAATGTGTTTAAAAGTAAGGTCCAACCTTAAATGTGTGTTAAAGTAAGGCCAAAGGTCAAATGTTGGGCTGTTGAGTTCCTCATATGATACACTGCTGGTCACTGAGACCTCTTTATTTGATACACTGGGCACACACACATACACACACAAATACACACACACACACACACACACACACTGGGCAGACACTGCAAAGTTGTTTAATGTCACAGGCTGCGGACACCTGTGAGCTCAGGTGAAGCTATCTGACATACGATCCTCACCGGAACACAGTGTGTGTGTGTGTGTGTGTGTGTGTGTGTGTGTGTGTGTGTGAGTATGTGTGTGTGTGTGAGTGTGTGTGTGGGTGTGTGAGTGAGTGTGTGTGTGTGAGCGTGTGTGTGAAGGGAAGGAGTATGTAGCAGAAATGATAGATATAACAGGTTGTTATAAATAATATTTTGTATTTTATATTACAGTGCAATGTTTAGACTTAACTCTGATATTGTATTAGCTAGGTAAGGATTTTTGTCATCGAAAGATAAAAAACTTGTGTAAATAATACTCTTTACTTACCTATACAGGCTCAATATTTAGGCCTCATGATCTTAGTTGGGGAAATGTGTTATGGTTTGTATAAAATGGGTTATCAGGCCTGGACCGTCCTGTCTACCGTCCATGCTGAACTCCTGGTTGGGAGAAGCAGCCAGGCTGTACCAGAAGTGTCCTTAAACATGCAGTCTCACTGTCTACTTGTTCTTAATACTACTTTGTGTGTGTGTGTGTGTGTGTGTGTGTGTGTGTGTGTGTGTGTGTGTGTGTGTGTGTGTGTGTGTGTGTGTGTGTGTGTGTGTTACTGTCTACTTGTTCTTAATACTACTGTGTGTGTGTGTGTGTGTGTGTGTGTGTGTGTGTGTTACTGTCTACTTGTTCTTGATACTAGTGTGTGTGTGTGTTTGTATGTGTGTGTGTTACTGTCTACGTGTTCTTGATACTACTCTCTTTGTGTCTCCCTTTAAAAGCAGAGTTAATGCACTGCGGCAGAAACGAGATCTCTTCCGAGAGGAGGTGGGTACCACTCACACACACACACACCCACACACACCGAGAGGAGGTGGGTACCACTCACACAGGGGGGGGAGGGGGGGGGGGGAGCGAGGGAGCGAGGCGAGGCCAGGGCACCAAAACATCCAGGCTCCCTGCGCTCGCACAAAGCCCCCTTTGTGGGGCCCCGAGCTCAGCCGCGGCGGAGGCTAAAAGGCCCTTCTCCCTGGAGCTCCTGGAGCGGAGATTACCGCCAAGGCTAGCGCTAGCGGACGCTAAGATAAGGTTATGGAGTGCAGGGATGGATGGGAGCGTTACGCCCCCTACGTCCCGTACCCCTGTAACAGTTACCCTATTAGTACAGTACACTGGTCTTGCCTGTATCATGTATATTACCACCGGATGTCTGTGTATATACTATGTCCCGCGACCAAATGCTGGCTGTGTACAACCCCTGTTGCCCCCGGCCGACCTCAAGCAGATGGGTCCCCCCTTATGTGCCGTGGTTCTGCTTAAGGTTTCTTCCTGCCTAACAGGGAGTTTTTTCTTGCCCCTGTTGCCATTGTGCATGCACTAAGGGGGTCTAGGCTCTGGGCTCTGTTAAGCGCCTAGAGGCAATTGTATTGTTATGGCGCTATGGCTATGCAAATAAAATTGAATTGAATTGAAGTTAGCGGATGCTAAGATAAGGTTATGGAGTGGGGAGCGCTAGCGGACACTAAGATAAGGTTATGGAGTGCAGGGAAGGCTAGCACTAGCGGATGCTAAGATAAGGTTATGGAGTGCAGGGATGGATGGGGAGGGCTAGCGGACGCTAAGATAAGGTGATGGAGTGCAGGGATGGATGGGCAGGGCTAGCGGACGCTAAGATAAGGTGATGGAGTGCTAGCACTACCGGATGCTAAGATAATGTTATGGAGTGCAGGGATGGGAGCGCTAGCGGATGCTAAGACAAGGTTATGTAGTGCAGGGATGGATGGGGAGCCACAGATCCAAACTGATTTCACAGGCTCATTACAAGCGCTACGCAACTTTTTAGCACCAAAGCTGAAGCAGAGTCATGTGACAGACTGAAGCAGAGTCCTGTGACGTCATGTGACAGATTGAAGCAGAGTCCTGTGACGTCATGTGACAGACTGAAGCAGAGTCCTGTGACGTCATGTGACAGACTGAAGCAGAGTCCTGTGACGTCATGTGACAGATTGAAGCAGAGTCCTGTGACGTCATGTGACAGACTGAAGCAGAGTCCTGTGACGTCATGTGACAGACTGAAGCAGAGTCCTGTGACGTCATGTGACAGACTGAAATGGAGTCCTGACAGACTGAAGACACTTATTACACTCCGGCGTCTCTGCTCAGGGAAGAGATGGGACGACCTGTTCACACAAGGCACTGAGCTCTGGCGTGGACCTGGACCTGGCCCTGATGTGGCCCTGACGTGGCCCTTAAGTTCCACAGAGCCGCCTCTGGTTAGAGCCCGGTCCACATCAGGGTCACCTGACATCTAAACAGAACATCATATTACAGCAGAGTAGTGAGACACAAACAATATGGGCTTGTGTTTCAACCAACAAAGATGAGAGATAACCTTTAATATGTCAATTTCTGTATGTATGTGTGTGTTTTTAAATGAGTGTGTGTGTGTGTTTGTGTCTGTGTGTGTGTTTGTGTGCTTGTATGTGTATGTCTGTGTGTGTGTGTGTGTGTGTGTTTGTATATGTGTGTATGTATGTGTATGTGTGTGTGTGTGTGTTTGTATGGGTGTGTGTGATTGTATGGGTGTATGGGTCTGTGTGTAATGTAGACGTTCAGCGCCGTGCTGTCTGAATCTGCCCTCCCTCGCACTGTGCTGCACAACTACACAGGCCGAGATGCCTCGTCAGGTAACACACACACACACGCAACCACACACACACACACACACACACTCCAAACCTGTTTACTTATTTAAACACACCACTCAGACAGACTGTCCTATTAGACTCACCACTCACCCTCACACACAACAATTTCATCACTCTATGTTTTTTTGAGTGAATGTGTGTGTGTGTGTGTGTGTGTGTGTGTGTGTGTGTGTGTGTGTGTGTGTGTGTGTGTGCTTGTGTGTGTGTGCACATGTGTGTTTGTATGTTTGTGTGTGTGCTCGTGTGTGTGCGTGTGTGTGTGCTCGTGTGTGTGTGTGTGTGTGTGTGTGTGTGTGTGTGTGTGTGTGTGTGTGTGTGTGTGTGTGTGTGTGTGTTTCAGAGTACTGTGGCTGTCTTAATGGGGGCTGGTGTCAGGAGAGCGGTCGCTGTGATTGTGCTCAGTTCCAGGCTGTGGGAGATCGCTGTCAGATCAGTGAGTCACACACACACAACCACACACACACACACACACACACACACACACACAGGAACACACACACACACAAACACACGCACACACACACACATGCACACACACACACACACACACACACACACACACACACACACACACAGAGACACACACACACACACACACACACACACACACACATAGGAACACACACACACACACACATAAGAACACTCTCACTCAAACACACACACAAAAGTTAGAGAAACAACATCAAAGCCAATCACACAATGAATTCTTTAGTGAATTAATAAATATTATATTGCAATCTGTCATTTCCAATCTGTTTCAGCATATATTGACATATCTCGCAGCTGTGTTGTTGACAGTTTAGTTGGTTTTTGTGTGTGTTTATGTGTGTCTATGTCTGTGTGTTTGTGTGTGTTACAGATTCAGAAAATAAATGTGTCTAAAAATAAATGTGTTTAAAAATAAATGTGTTTAAAAATAAATGTGTTTGAAAATAAATGTGTCTAAAAATAAATG
>NC_137909.1:32506071-32508571 GCF_963457725.1 Sprattus sprattus
CAGGAGCCATGAACTGTTAACACAACACGTAGTGCAAAGAGTGGAGAGTGTAAGAAGTGCAGGGATACATTTGAAATGGTAAGAGAATGACGTAAGAAGTACAGTGTATGCTAACATTTTAGTCAGAGTGAGAGATGGATGTGAGTTAGCATCCCATCACACCCGCTAATTCTATCGTCTTAGACAGAGTCAGACCTGGATATGAATTATAATACGTCTAATACTACTGTAGGAATACTTTTTATAGTTGGTGAACATGGATTCATCTGTGAGAGTATGAATGGCGTTATTTAGGAAGTCCATGAGAAAATGGGCGTGCCAAACAGGTAGCACGCTTTGATTATGGGAAAGTCAGATATCAGAGTTAAATCTAATTGGCCGGAGGGGCCAACCAAACTAAAGATAGGTGGGAGTTACCAGGTAGCTTTTTAAAAGGCAAACACGTCATTCATACAGTCCATGGAACATCTACTGATGAAAGCTTAGAGCCTTTCAATAAAGAATCCGGAGATAGGCGTCTTTTGGCCTCTCGTCTTCTGATTGAGAAAACTCAAATAAGTTGCCACTCTAGCCTATCTGTTAGTCAGATATTAATCAAATGAAGTTAGTGGGGCTACTATTGGCGACTATTAAGACTTTTAAACAGATATGGATGCAAGTTAGCACAACAACAAACCAGCCAATGATAACCTTGTAGTGACAGTCAGATATGGGATATGAGTTAGCACAACAATACATCAGCTAATGCTAACCTAACAGTTCCATTCAGTAGGATCTGTATGAGGCTGTAGCAAAATTCAGTTTAAGATTTTCATAGCCGATGTTTCGATTAGCAGTAAAACTATAATGAAACTTAGTTGTATCGAACTTAAATGCCAAGTCCACTGAGTTAGCACACTGTCCCTCACTGTCCCTCTGTTAGCACACTGTCCCTCACTGTCCCTCTGTTAACACACTGTCCCTCACTGTCCCTCTGTTAGCTCACCTGTCCCTCTGTTAGCACACTGTCCCTCACTGTCCCTCTGTTATCACACTGTCCCTCTGTTAGCACACTGTCCCTCACTGTCCCTCTGTTAGCTCACCTGTCCCTCTGTTAGCACACTGTCCCTCACTGTCCCTCTGTTAGCACACTGTCCCTCTGTTAGCACACTGTCCCTCACTGTCCCTCTGTTAGCTCACCTGTCCCTCTGTTAGCACACTGTCCCTCACTGTCCCTCTGTTAGAACACTGTCCCTCACTGTCCCTCTGTTAGCACACTGTCCCTCTGTTAGCACACTGTCCCTCTGTTAGCACACTGTCCCTCACTGTCCCTCTGTTAGCACACTGTCCCTCTGTTAGCACACTGTCCCTCTGTTAGCACACTGTCCCTCACTGTCCATCTGTTAGCTCACCTGTCCCTCTGTTAGCACACTGTCCCTCACTGTCCCTCTGTTAGCACACTGTCCCTCTGTTAGCACACTGTCCCTCTGTTAGCACACTGTCCCTCACTGTCCCTCTGTTAGCACACTGTTCCTCTGTTAGCACACTGTCCCTCTGTTAGCACACTGTCCCTCACTGTCCCTCTGTTAGCACACTGTCCCTCTGTTAGCACACTGTCCCTCACTGTCCATCTGTTAGCTCACCTGTCCCTCTGTTAGCACACTGTCCCTCACTGTCCCTCTGTTAGCACACTGTCCCTCTGTTAGCACACTGTCCCTCTGTTAGCACACTGTCCCTCTGTTAGCACACTGTCCCTCACTGTCCCTCTGTTAGCACACTGTTCCTCTGTTAGCACACTGTCCCTCTGTTAGCACACTGTCCCTCACTGTCCCTCTGTTAGCACACTGTCCCTCTGTTAGCACACTGTCCCTCTGTTAGCTCACCTGTCCTTCATTGCATTTTTTCCTGTGTTTTTCCTTTTGGGCAGTGGTGTTGCTCTCTCCTCTAGTCTTTCTGTCACCTTTGATCTTTTCTCTGTAGGTAAAAGCTTTTCCATGTTCGATCTCATATCAGGCTCTCCCTTGCCTCTCCCTTGCCTCGGCCGTGCCTTTGTGAGCGCTCTGATGTTTTGGCAGCTGGGTGGCGGTCGCCGTGGCGATCTCTGTGGTTCTGGCCCGTGCTATGGCACTCTACTCTGGCTCCGCTTGAGAGCAGCGGTGTGGGTTAAGATCAGCTGGCAGCCAGCGGTGTGTGTGTGTGTGTGTGTGTGTGTGTGTGTGTGTGTGTGTATGTGTGTGTGTGTGTGTGTGTGTGTGTGTGTGTGTGTGTGTGTGTGTGTGTGAGTGTGTGTGTGTGTGCAGCCAGCGGTGTGGGTTAGGATCAGCTGGCTCTGGGGCTCCATTTTGATAGAGTCTCCTCACACAAAAAGCCTGTGCCCAGAGAGAGGGCTGGTGTCAGAGTGGACTTGTTTTGGTTCAGAGGTAGACATATCGGTGTGTGTGTGTGTGTGTGTGTGTGTGTGTGTGAGTGTGAGATCGACACCAGAGAGAGGGCTGGTGTCAGTGGACTCGTTCTGGTTCAG
>NC_137909.1:32518571-32521071 GCF_963457725.1 Sprattus sprattus
CACCAGAAAAGTTAGCGTCTAGCAGCGATTATCACATGTATATGTCTATGTCGATGTTAACCTAACTATCGAGATTCTAAGTAACATGGAGACAAACCTTTGTTCGGTACTCCACGTAGATCATAAACCATTGAATATAGCAACGACTCAATTAAATCGGTTGACAAATGTAAACGCTAAAGAGCTTTTTATCCAGAAACACCACAGCTCCAACATTTACTTGCGTTTGTTTACAGTCCATTCTTTACCTCCCGGTTAGCAGCAACGTTCTGAAGCAGTCAATGTTTGTCTATGTGTCTATGCCCTTCTCCATGTTTGTTTATCTGCTCATTCATTTTATTTCCGGTTCCGCAGCAGTCAGCAGCAGACTTTTACTAAATTAAAACCTGTGAGAAACAGACTTTTACACTAACAAAAGAAATAATAATACCTGTGTTAACGCGCGATAAAATAATTGTCAGCGTTAATTCATTGATGAGTAAACGCGATAATAACGCGTTAACTTGCCCAGCCCTAGAAAATATATGATGCTGGAAAATATATGATGCTGGAAAATATATGATGCTGGAAAATATATGATGCTGGAAAATATATGAGGCTGTATGTGATTCTGTGTGTGTGTGTGTGTGTAGTTCTCCTGCAGGTATGATTGAGGGCACTCCTCAGCTTCATGTGAACGCCTGGAGGGTCTCATCAGCCTGCAGTAGTCCTGTCAACATCCCCATCATAGACCCCTGTGAGATGAACCAGCAGAACGGTGAGTGAGTGTGTGTGTGTGTGTGTGTGTGTGTGTGTGTGTGTGTGTGTGTGTGTGTATGCATGTGAGTGTGTTCGTGTGTGTGTGTGTGGGTGCATGTGAGTGTGTTCATGTGTGTGTGTGTGTGTGTGTGTGTGTGTGTGTGTGTTCATATGTGTGTGTGTGTGTGTGTGTGTGTGTTCATGTGTGAGTGTGTGTGTGTTCATGTGTGTGTGTGTTCATGTGTGTGTGTGTGTGTGTGTTCATATGTGTGTGTGTGTGTGTGTGTGTGTGTGTGTGTGTTTATGTGAGTGTGTTCATGTGTGTGTGTGTGTGTGCAGTGTTCTACTCCTCCGTGTGTGACGTGATGACGGAGGCCCTGTTCTCCCCGTGCCACGCTCATGTGAGCCCCAGCGTGTTCCACCAGCGGTGCCGCTACCAGGCCTGTCGCTGTGGCAACGCCTGCCTGTGCTCCGCCCTGGCACACTACGCCTACGTCTGCTCCCAACACAACATCACTGTTAACTTCAGAGCACACGTGTCAGAGTGTGGTGAGTACTACACACACACACACACACACACACACACACACACACACACACACACACACACACACACACACACACACACTACGCCTACGTCTGCTCCCAACACAACATCACTGTTAACTTCAGAGCACACGTGTCTGAGTGTGGTGAGTACTACACACACACACACACACACACACACACACACACACACACACACACTACGCCTACGTCTGCGCCCAGCACAACATCAGTGTTAACTTCAGAGCACACGTATCTGAGTGTGGTGAGTACCACACACACACACACACACACACACACACACTACGCCTACGTCTGCTCCCAGCACAACATCAGTGTTAACTTCAGAGCACACGTGTCTGAGTGTGGTGAGTACCACACACACACACACACACACACACACACACACACACACACACACACACACACTACGCCTACGTCTGCTCCCAGCACAACATCAGTGTTAACTTCAGAGCACACGTGTCTGAGTGTGGTGAGTACCACACACACACACACACACACACACACACACACACACACACACACACACACACACACACACACACACACACACACACACATACACACACACACACACACACACACACACACACACACACATTCACACACACACATACACACACACACACACACACACACACACACACACACACACACACATACACACACACACACACACACACACACACACATTCACACACACTCAAACACACGTACGTCTATGACTGGTCCCACACTCTGTGTGTGTGTGTGTGTGTGTGTGTGTGTGTGTGTGTTTGCAGGCGTGATGTGTCTGGGGGGGATGTCGTACCAGTCGTGCACGTCGTCGTGTGGTCGTACGTGTGAGTCCGTGAGCAGGGCGGAGGTGTGTAACGGAGACTGTGCCGAGGGCTGCAGCTGTGGCCAGGGGAGCCTCTACGACAGCGTGCGCCAACGCTGCGTCCAACAGTCAGTCACCTTCATCATCATCTTCATCACCTCTAGTCCCTCTCTAGTCTCTCTCTCATTTAAAACAGCGTCCGCCAACGCTGCGTCCAACAGTCAGTTACCTTCATCATCACCTTCATCATCACCTTCATCATCTCTAGTCCCTCTCTAGTCCCTCTGTAGTCCCTCTCTAGTCCCTCTCTAGTCCCTCTCTAGTCCCTCTCTAGTCCCTCTCTAGTCCCTCTGTAGTCCCTCTGTAGTCCCTCTC
>NC_137909.1:32531071-32533571 GCF_963457725.1 Sprattus sprattus
TGTCTTTATCCTGATGTGTCTTTATCCTGATGGGTCCCTCTGTGTCTTTATCCTGATGTGTCCCTCTGTGTCTTTATCCTGATGTGTCCCTCTGTGTCTTTATCCTGATGTATCCCTCTGTGTCTTTATCCTGATGTGTCTTTATCCCTCTGTGTCTTTATCCTGATGTGTCCCTCTGTGTCTTTATCCTGATGGGTCCCTCTGTGTCTTTATCCTGATGTGTCCCTCTGTGTCTTTATCCTGATGTGTCCCTCTGTGTCTTTATCCTGATGTGTCCCTCTGTGTCTTTATCCTGATGTGTCCCTCTGTGTCTTTATCCTGATGTGTCCCTCTGTGTCTTTATCCTGATGTGTCTTTATCCTGATGTGTCTTTATCCTGATGTGTCTTTATCCTGATGTGTCTTTATCCTGATGTGTCTTTATCCTGATGTGTCTTTATCCTGATGTGTCCCTCTGTGTCTTTATCCTGATGTGTCCCTCTGTGTCTTTATCCTGATGTGTCTTTATCCTGATGTGTCTTTATCCTGATGTGTCTTTATCCTGATGTGTCCCTCTGTGTCTTTATCCTGATGTGTCCCTCTGTGTCTTTATCCTGATGTGTCCCTCTGTGTCTTTATCCTGATGTGTCCCTCTGTGTCTTTATCCTGATGTGTCTTTATCCTGATGTGTCTTTATCCTGATGTGTCTTTATCCTGATGTGTCTTTATCCTGATGTGTCTTTATCCTGATGTGTCCCTCTGTGTCTTTATCCTGATGTGTCTTTATCCTGATGTGTCTTTATCCTGATGTGTCTTTATCCTGATGTGTCCCTCTGTGTCTTTATCCTGATGTGTCCCTCTGTGTCTTTATCCTGATGTGTCTTTATCCTGATGTGTCTTTATCCTGATGTGTCCCTCTGTGTCTTTATCCTGATGTGTCTTTATCCTGATGTGTCTTTATCCTGATGTGTCCCTCTGTGTCTTTATCCTGATGTGTCCCTCTTTGTCTTTATCCTGATGTGTCCCTCTGTGTCTTTATCCTGATGTGTCTTTATCCTGATGTGTCTTTATCCTGATGTGTCCCTCTGTGTCTTTATCCTGATGTGTCTTTATCCTGATGTGTCTTTATCCTGATGTGTCCCTCTGTGTCTTTATCCTGATGTGTCTTTATCCTGATGTGTCCCTCTGTGTCTTTATCCTGATGTGTCCCTCTTTGTCTTTATCCTGATGTGTCCCTCTGTGTCTTTATCCTGATGTGTCCCTCTGTGTCTTTATCCAGATGTGTCCCTCTTTGTCTTTATCCTGATGTGTCCCTCTTTGTCTTTATCCTGATGTGTCCCTCTGTGTCTTTATCCTGATGTGTCTTTATCCTGATGTGTCTTTATCCTGATGTGTCTTTATCCTGATGTGTCCCTCTGTGTCTTTATCCTGATGTGTCTTTATCCTGATGTGTCTTTATCCTGATGTGTCTTTATCCTGATGTGTCTTTATCCTGATGTGTCTTTATCCTGATGTGTCCCTCTGTGTCTTTATCCTGATGTGTCCCTCTTTGTCTTTATCCTGATGTGTCCCTCTGTGTCTTTATCCTGATGTGTCTTTATCCTGATGTGTCTTTATCCTGATGTGTCCCTCTGTGTCTTTATCCTGATGTGTCCCTCTTTGTCTTTATCCTGATGTGTCCCTCTGTGTCTTTATCCTGATGTGTCTTTATCCTGATGTGTCTTTATCCTGATGTGTCCCTCTGTGTCTTTATCCTGATGTGTCTTTATCCTGATGTGTCTTTATCCTGATGTGTCCCTCTGTGTCTTTATCCTGATGTGTCTTTATCCTGATGTGTCCCTCTGTGTCTTTATCCTGATGTGTCCCTCTGTGTCTTTATCCTTATGTGTCCCTCTGTGTCTTTATCCTGATGTGTCTTTATCCTGATGTGTCTTTATCCTGATGTGTCCCTCTGTGTCTTTATCCTGATGTGTCCCTCTGTGTCTTTATCCTGATGTGTCTTTATCCTGATGTGTCTTTATCCTGATGTGTCCCTCTGTGTCTTTATCCTGATGTGTCCCTCTTTGTCTTTATCCTGATGTGTCCCTCTGTGTCTTTATCCTGATGTGTCTTTATCCTGATGTGTCTTTATCCTGATGTGTCCCTCTGTGTCTTTATCCTGATGTGTCTTTATCCTGATGTGTCTTTATCCTGATGTGTCTTTATCCTGATGTGTCTTTATCCTGATGTGTCTTTATCCTGATGTGTCCCTCTGTGTCTTTATCCTGATGTGTCCCTCTTTGTCTTTATCCTGATGTGTCCCTCTGTGTCTTTATCCTGATGTGTCTTTATCCTGATGTGTCTTTATCCTGATGTGTCCCTCTGTGTCTTTATCCTGATGTGTCCCTCTTTGTCTTTATCCTGATGTGTCCCTCTGTGTCTTTATCCTGATGTGTCTTTATCCTGATGTGTCTTTATCCTGATGTGTCCCTCTGTGTCTTTATCCTGATGTGTCTTTATCCTGATGTGTCTTTATCCTGATG
>NC_137909.1:32543571-32548571 GCF_963457725.1 Sprattus sprattus
CCCAACTACACATACGTATACATTAATGCATGTCTGCAAATAGTGATGTGTGTTTGTGAGTGTGTATATGGTGTGTTTTGAGTGTGTCAGTGGGTGTGTTCTCTAGAGAGCAGCCTAGTGATCCCGTACCGTCTGATGTGTTAGTGGAAGTATCAAGCGTGTGTGTGTGTGTGTGTGTGTGTGTGTGGTGTGTGTGTGTGTGTGTGTGTGTGTGTGTGTGTGTGTGTGTGTGTGTCTCCAGAGAGCAGTCTGGTGATCCTGTATCGTCTGATGTGTGTGTGTGTGGTGTGTGTGTGTGTGTGTGTGTGTGTGTGTCTCCAGAGAGCAGTCTGGTGATCCTGTATCGTCTGATGTGTGTGTGTGTGTGTGTGTGTGTGTGTGTGTGTGTGTGTGTCTCCAGAGAGCAGTCTGGTGATCCTGTATCGTCTGATGTGTGTGTGTGTGTGTGTGTGTGTGTGTGTGTGTGTGTGTGTCTCCAGAGAGCAGTCTGGTGATCCCGTATCGTCTGATGTGTGAGTGGAAGTATCAGGCGTGTTCCAGTGCGTGTGTGAAGACCTGCAGAGACCCTGATGCTACACGCTGCCTCTTCCTGCCTCCGTAAGAACACACACACTTATCTCACACACACACCACACACACCACACACACACCACACACACCACACACACTAGTCACACACACCTCACACACACCTCACACACACCTCACACACACACTAGTCACACACAGAGACCCTGATGCCACACGCTGCCTCTTCCTGCCTCCGTAAGAACACACACCTCACACACTCTACTCACACACCTCACACACACACCTCACACACTCTACTCACACACCTCACACACACACCTCACACACTACTCACACACCTCACACACACCTCACACACACACCTCACACACACTAGTCAAACACAGAGACCCTGATGCCACACGCTGCCTCTTCCTCCCTCCGTAAGAACATGCTAGAAACACACTAGCACACACACAATTGTCACACACACACTAGTCAAACACTACTCTCACACAGTGTCTCCATCATCCCTCACACATTCTTTTCTTCATGCTCACACAACCTCCGCCCTCTCTACAGACTCACTCACACACACACACACCCAGACTCACTCAAACACACACACACACACCCAGACTCACTCGCACACACACACACCCAGACTCAATCAAACACACACACACTCACCCAGACTCAATCAAACACACACACACCTATCTCTTCTGTGTGTTTCCATGGCAGTGTGGAGGGCTGCTTCCCGCGCTGTCCAAAGAACATGGTGCTGGATGAGGTCACCAGGCGCTGTGTGTACATGGAGGACTGTGAGTCATCACCATCATCATCATCATCATCATCACACTCAGAGCCTTTATTATCCTATCAGTCAATCAATCAATCAATCAAGAGTGAGGTCTGGGCCGGATCAGGACCAGTTCAGTCAATCAGTGAATCAATCATTCAATCATTCATTCATTCATTCTCATCAAGAGTGAAATCTTGGTCGGATCAAGACCAGTTCAGGGTTAGAGTGAGGTCAGATTGGGGTCAGAGTGAGGCCAGATTGGGGTCGGATCAGATGAGAGGAGAATAGAGAAGAGGAGAGGAGAGGAGAGGAGAGGAGAGGAGAGGAGAGGAGAGGAGAGGAGAGGAGAGGAAAGGAGGAGAGGAGAGGCAGAGGAGACTACTTCACTCATCACAGACACCTGATTGCACTCATTTTCCCTCAATTTCAGCCCCCACATGACACACATGACATAGTGAGGAATTATTATACTTATTTATTTATTACTGCTGCTGTGTGTGTGTGTGTGTGTGTCTCTGTGTGTGTGTGTGTGTGTGTGTGTGTGTCTTTCTGTGTGTGTGTCTCTGTGTGTGTGTCTCTGTGTGTGTCTCTGTGTGTGTGTGTGTGTGTGTGTGTGTGTGTGTGTGTGTGTGTGTGTGTGTGTGTGTGTGTGTGTGTGTGTGTCTTTCTGTTTGTGTGTGTGTGTGTGTCTCTGTGTGTGTGTGTGTGTGTGTGTGTGTGTGTGTGTGTGTGTGTGTGTGTGTGTAGGTACCACTGTCCACCCCACTCCTACCTCCTACATGTTTGTGACGAGGTCCAACCGCACCACTGCTGCTCCCACCACCCCCCACTCTCCCACCACCCCCCACTCCCCCACCACCTCCAGGAGTCCTCCAGTGACCTCCGCCCCCGAGACAAGCCCTCCTCCTGGGGCTCAGAGCTCCACCGCCTCCACCCTGCCTGGTCCTCCACGACACACCCCATCCACCACCCCCCCCTTCACTGACACACACACGCCCACCACCCCACCAATCACCACTCCCCGTCTGACCACCGCCCAGACCACGCCTCCTCCCAGCCCCACCCCTCCCGACACCATGACGACCACACAGCCTCCCAGAACAACTACGGCACATGTAACCATGACAACACCCACCACACCTACCGTCACCACAGTGCAGACCACTACAGAGCCTCCTACCACGACGCATGTTACCACGACAACCACAACAACGACAGAGCACACGACCACACCCTTCGAGACCACCACCACATCGATGGTGACTGATACACCCACTGTTGCCGTGACAACACAGCCTCCCACAGAGCCGCTGACCACTCCCGCCATCACCACCCCTCCCATCACACCCGAGGCTGTTGCTATAGAAACCATTGCTCCATTCCTCCTTCCCACTGCTCCTTGTACAGTAAGAATACGCTCACACACACTCATAAACACACACATTTAACACACACATTCACACACACATACACGCACACATTTAAATACACACACACATACAGACACACCCATACATACACACACATTCACACACTTACACGGACAAACATTTTCACACATACACATACAAACTAGGGATGTGCATCTCATCACTGAGGACTTGCACTGCCAACGATCCGATACATTAAAGATACATAAAAGCAGCTACTAAAGCGATACGATTCACCCCTATTGCGATGCAGTACGATTCGACACGATGCGATTCGACACGATGCGATTCAACAAGGTGCGATACAAAATAATGCAATTTTATATTATTCATAATGATTAATTTATTTGTCATACAACAAATCATTAAAAAGGTATCTGACAAAATATAACATGTATATATATGTACGTGTGTAAGTGTTCTCTAAATGTCATTTTTTTTTTTTTTAACTTCATCCTAAACATGTGGATCAAATGCCTCACGCAATCAATTTAACTTATTTGCCCTATTTTAAGGTTTTTCTTTAGGTTTTGAGTTGATCCACATGATCAGGATGAAGAAAAAAGTATAATGGAGACTAGCTGCTAGATTTCCTTTTCCAATTTAAGGAAGGCACAGGTAAATTCAAGTAACAAATAGAGAGTTTAGCTACGGTATATGGAGTACATTCTTACCTCTTCCTCCATCATCACCTCTGCTATTATCTTTAAAAATACCATGTCCTTGGTGCCGTGGTCTTCCAAGAAAGCCAGGTCTTTGAAACGTGGTTCAAGCGCCAGTGTTGTGTCTGAATGCGTTCATTGAATGAAAGTTCATGAACTCGTTCATAATTTTGGTGAAAGTGAACTGAACGTAGGGTATTACTGCCTGATTAACGATACTGTGAGCGTGTTCATTCTGGTGTCTGAGAACTGCACGTTCACACTTTTTAATTTCGTTCAGTAAGGTGCTAGATTTCTAGAGACTTCCATGCGAAAAACACCGTTAGTAATAGTCGCTTATCCCACTGTCTATTCCTGTGAGAGCCCCGAAGTTGTGTAGAGGCCGAGAGCGGTATTGCAGACAGATAGTGATTTTAGAAAAGTTACAGACTTCACGAGAAGCGGCCATTAACAGCAGTGGAGATGAGAGCGCGTTTGAAACAGTAAGAGAGGTGGAATCTATCTAAATATAAAATGATTGGTCTTGTATTGAGATTATACCGATACAAAAATGTTAGAACCGATGCATCGCGATTCATCTCACATTGTATCCGGTCCACACTTTTTTGATCCGGGCCATCGTATCATGAACTTTTATGCCGGTGCATCGTGGCGAACCGGTGAATCTTCCCATCCCTAATACAAACACATACATACACACACACACACATTTGTACACAAAAGTACACATCCAGATAGTTTGTCTCACACACATGGGGCCCTATCTTGCACCCAGCGCAAGTGACATTGTCACCGACGCAAGTATCATTCCTATCTTGCACCCGGCGCACAGCGCGATTTTCCCTCCAGAGGTCCGCTTCGAAATGAACTTGCGTCGACATGGGCGGGGGCGGAACAGAGAAGGCGTTTCTCTGGCGCAAGTGGTATTTTGCAGTTTTCAAAACAACGCCGTGCGCCGTGCGCCATTGACCAAAAAAAAGCTGGTCTAATGTGAGGCGCAATGTCTAAAGTCTGTAACGCGTATTCAGAACGCTATTTTAAGGGCGCATGTGCTTGCCCGCACAGTATAGGACCTGTAGGCTACACTTTACTTCTGTCGTCTTCACGAGAGATTTACACCAATTGTTTGGCAAGCCATATATAATTACAAGGAAAATAAAGTATTTACCACATGAGGAAATCATTGTGATATCCGTATCCAAGACATTTAAAAACTAGGCATACATCTAGCGTACACAATTGACCCAAATGATTCAGGTTAATTGAAGCTGCGTGACATTTGATTTATTGTATGGCTTTGTTGCATTTATTTAATGCCAGTATTATTATAAATCTTGTAAACTCATCTCTGTGTATGTGGACTTTATTTATGTACCTTGGGTTTGGTCAGCTGGTGCACTGGCTTGGGTGCCGATTTCCATGCCCCCAAATCCCTGCACGCTCTCAGGCGTGAGGGTAGACGTGGCGATGTCCTCTGCTGCCGTCAGATCCTGGGTTGAGGCAGATCCACCTCCCGTGAAGGCACGAGAACGTGTGTTACCTTCCAGCTTGGATGTCCCACGTCTCCGGACGTCATTATAGCGTTTTCGGCAA
>NC_137909.1:32571071-32598571 GCF_963457725.1 Sprattus sprattus
TATGGAATGTAATTAATCGACGTAGCAGCTGATCAATGAATGCCTTAGCTCAAATCCAGACTGAGGGCTACCGACCCCTTAGCGTCATGCCTTAGGGTAGGAAATAGACACACACACACACACACACACACTCTTCTCCTTAGTGTCATGCCTTAGGGTAGGAAATAGATGGTGTATTTTTCCACTGATGTATTTCCAATAAAATAACTCTTATTCTGAATCCTTCTGAGTGTTTTTATATATCCTTATATGATGTGTAGGTATATCCTTATATGATGATTTTATCCTTATATGTATATCTCTATATGATGTGTGTAGCAAAGGGATAGTCACCCCACCCGGACTCTACGGGGTGCCAAACATGCACTCTGACCGCAATGCCGAAGTGCCAGGCTCGATGGCATGGCAGTCAGAGCACATACTCATCAGTGTGTGGCATAAAAAGTGCAAGTGAGGTGTTTCAGCAAACTAATACAGAACGTTTTGGTGACATTGCTGGAGTCCACATTATTGCAGATGACATTATAATAGCAGCAGCCACAAAGGGAGAACATGATAACAGAGTGGTTTCGTGTGGGATATACTGGGCAAGATATCGTGTCCCAACAACCTCTGTAGACCCTTTTTGTCTCCAGGTGGAGGCATTGCTGTGATTGCTGCCACTTTGGCGTTATCTGGTCTGACTCCCTCTGCATTGGTGATGTCCCCCATGTATTTCACTTCACTCACCATGTACTGGATTTTGTCAGCATTGAATTTCACAAATTTTCAGCTTGACGACATTGTCCATTACCTGTTGTAAGATGTCATCATGTTCTTCCTCTGGATCGGGTCTGTCATGGAGCAACTGAGAGGCGGACCGCGTGATGCAGACATTGGTGAGTCTTCACAAGCGAGGGTGGCCAGACAGGAAGAAGAGCCTTCCACTAGAAGCACGGCCATATTGGAATAGCCAAGAATGACATCTACAGTGCTGATGGCCTGCTTATGATAATCCCAGAAGCCTCAGGGCTGAGATGCTGAGGAGGGTGCACACTGCACACCAGGGCATCCAGCGCTCCCTGGCGCACACACACACACACACACACACACACACACACACACACTCAAACACACACACACACACACACACACACACACACACACACACTCAAACACACACACACACACACACTCAAACACACACACACACACACACACACACACACACACACACACACAGACACACAGACACACACACTGCACACCAGGGCATCCAGAGCTCCCTGGCGCACGCACAGAGGATGTCAGAAATGATGGTTGAATCATGCGCCTCATGCCAAGAGAAGCTGCCTGACAACCAGAAGGAGCCCCCCCTTCCTCACGCAGTGCCTGATACACCATGGGCCAGTGGCTGATACACCATGGGCCAGTGCCTGATACACCATGGGCCAGTGGCTGATACACCATGGGCCAGTGCCTGATACACCATGGGCCAGTGCCTGATACTCCATGGGCCAGTGGCTGATACACCATGGGCCAGTGGCTGATACACCATGGGCCAGTGCCTGATACACCATGGGCCAGTGGCTGATACACCATGGGCCAGTGGCTGATACACCATGGGCCAGTGCCTGATACACCATGGGCCAGTGCCTGATACACCATGGGCCAGTGGCTGATACACCATGGGCCAGTGGCTGATACACCATGGGCCAGTGGCTGATACACCATGGGCCAGTGGCTGATACACCATGGGCCAGTGCCTGATACACCATGGGCCAGTGCCTGATACACCATGGGCCAGTGCCTGATACACCATGGGCCAGTGGCTGATACACCATGGGCCAGTGCCTGATACACCATGGGCCAGTGCCTGATACACCATGGGCCAGTGCCTGATACACCATGGGCCAGTGGCTGATACACCATGGGCCAGTGGCTGACCTTTTGGAATTTCAAGGGCGCTCTTTCTTACTAATAGTGGATTGCTTTTTCAGGTATCCTGAGGTCTCCTGAGGCTTGTCAGACAAGACGTGAGGAACTGTTATTGCCAAGTTCAAGGGTAATTTTGCTAGGCATGGATAGATAGATAGATAGATAGATGGATAGATAGATAGATAGATAGATAGATAGATAGATAGATAGATAGATAGATAGATAGATAGATGGATACTATTAATCCAGAGGGAAATTTAGATATACCCGCTGAGCTGATTGCAGATCATGTACCCTTTGCCAGTGCTGAGGCGGCCCAGTGTGCAAAGAAAAGGGGTTTCAAGATGACGCATTCTAGCCCAGGCAGGCCCACAGAATGTGACATATGATGTGCCAGGGCCTGACACAGAGAGTGACACAGGCAGGACAACCAGAGCAGGAAGAAACTTGAAACTGCAGGATGACATACATAAATAAATCATGAAGTCATACAGCTGTATACAATAATTAGACAACTGTATATTACTCAGCCAAACTGTACGTATGTTATCCTGCTGTTAATGATTTACCTCTGAGCCAGGGTGTGGTCATTGCATGAGGCACGGGACATGCTACAAACTGTTTTATGTTCAGTTTTACAGCATAAAAGAGGCGTCAGTCGGTCTAAATCTCGACTGACGTTTAGTCGACAAACCGAGCGAGCCTCAAGTGATAAACCAGCTAACAAGTAAGTATTTTAACCTGAGATAATTTCATTTTATTTCTTGCTAGATTATTTTGTCATATAAATGTACTGTAAGTCTTGTTTTAACAAATTTCTTCTGAGCTCCGATCCATCTTAACGAACTGGAGGAGTACGGCTGTGGTCGAAAAGATTTGCTCATAGAACCACATGATTTTTGATTACTTCATTCTAAAAAAAAAAATGTTTAGATAGTATACTGCTGATTATACCATACTATAGAATGCGTGTCAGTAATCATACCCCATGTAATCATCAAACGTGAATCATGCAGTTAATTACATAAATTCCACTGTTTCCTTTTGCTTAAATATAGGCTCTTTTGTATATCTGATTTATTTGTAGAAAAATCTAGGCTCTTTTACTGCAGAATAAGATCCTTTGGGTGTGTGTGTGGGGAAATCGGTGCGTGCATTGTGTCACATCCCGTTGGCGTCCGCATGATGCAAAGGACATCAGTTGAGTAGGCAGTCCTTCAATGTGGCCCAGTACACATTCGCGCTCACACTGCTTAAAGAATGCAGCCATATACAGTACGTCAGTGATCGGTTCTCAATGAGTGCGATCACACCTGTTGTCAGAGCTTTGAACACAAGTTGAGTTCTTTGATTTTGAGCTCTTTGCAGAGGCAAAGAGTTCTCTCAGAGTAAACTTTGAAGCGTTTAATAAAAAGGGCTACGTGCTGTCTATGAACAATAGACCTAACTTGAGAGTCCGAGGCTCAGTCTACAGGAGAAGAGCTCCACAAAGAGATAAACCACAGTGGAGAGTCCATAAACAAGGACGAGCCACATAGAGGAAGAACACCAGAGCAGAGTCCACAAGATAAGCTTGTTACTCCACAGAGAGGCTGAGGGCAGTTTATTTACCCAGCTAACGTGTCACATGCCCAGCAGCTAAATCCACTGACTGAATAATTGACTAAGAAGTAACGTTCATGAAATGTACCTGTATCTTGTTGTGATCACCTGGAACGGCACAACAAGCAACTGGTGCACCCGTTTTGTTAGGGGCATTTGTATTTGTCCTTGAATAAGACGCTCAGATTCTAATACTAATGAGGGTCTCTTCGTGCAGTATAAACACATAAAAAAAACACACAATATGTATTAATATTTTGCACTTCAACACAAGTATGACCTGTGATACAAGAACAAAAATGTTAGGTCTGTCAAAAAACACATCAATGTTATTTTGCATTGAACCTTCACACTTAAGCACTTCATATCTATGGGGCTATAAATTGTGCCTATCAGTTGAACATGGCAGTGCTTGAACCTAATCTGTTGTTTTTAAGCCTTATTATGAATAAACATGCAATTAAAATTAAAATTTCGTAATGAAATAACAAAACAAAACAAGTATACCAAGAATTTACAACCCAAACATCCTGCTAAACTTTTTTCTCCAACAACATACTTCCTTCACCCTTGACTAGCGTCATCATAAATGGCATTAATGCCTCGCAAATCACTTCCGCCATTATTGCTGGTTACAATAACTGAGTTATCGGATAGAACAGTGTCTATTTCTCTGTAACTTTTAAAAAATCGAAGTGAGAAAACGGCAAAAAATGTACATTTACATACAAAACACGCCGTCAGAGGAGTTTGGTCCGCCATCTTTGGTTAAGATTTCCAGCATGCCGGAAGGAGCTGGCGCACAGATTTATGGGGAAATGGCTCACACATCTGTGTCCGTCAGTATTCCATTTGAGACAACACCAATCAGCGACAGAGACATCAGAGACATCAATCTCAGAGATTTGTAGTTTTTCCAGATGCCCAAAGACATCAACCTGTACTGTCTCAAATATATTCATCTCACATCAAAAAGTTTGATCGGTCAATCGTGTCAATCTCACGTCAAGAAGTCGTTGAGGTTTGCAACCTTGACCACCTACTCGGCTAGCTTGTGATTAATTACACTAAAAGTGGAGTATGTGTATTCTTACAAAATGTTGGTGGCAACATGCATTATATACATTGGACAAACACTTAGAAAACAATGTACACGGGCTGAACCCGCAAGCATTATTACGTGGAAAAGTGAGCTACACTCCTCAACTTTAGGGGGAGCACAGAAGCAAAAAATACCAATTCTCGCAAAATGGGCTTTTACTGTAAGATCAAAGTTTTAATGTGACTGGAACTCACCACTGAGCTATTCTCTCATAATTTTCAACGTATCACTTAAAGTAACAGTATGCAACAATAATACTTCAGGATTAGGGTTAGGAAAAGCAGTTTTACCTTAAAATAACAGCTTGAAAAAAATGGGGCGCATGATGAAGTAACTGCAGCGCTCTGTATTGTCGGTGTGTGTGTGTGTGTGTGTGTGTGTGTGTGTGTACCTGTTATGTTGGATTGAAAGTGAAGAATGTGATGTTTGCCACCTGATGTATCGCCATCTGCCTTAAACATCTCTACACTTGTATGTTTTATTAATTTATTGTAAAAAATCGTAGAATCCTTGAATACACAAATATGCTTGTTCTTGTTTCAATCAGGAGACCAGACCAGAAACTTCACAAGACAAAAGATCTCTCGGTTTCAAGCATCATCATGGCATTGTGAGTAAGACAGTCACAGTTACAGATTCAACAAAATGCTATCTTCATGCTTTATTATGTAATGACACAAGTTATTGTCACAACCGGGCTCGAGTCCAAACATGAGTTGTAAAAGCTAAATATTAATGGAAAGCTTGGCTGAAAGATTATCTAAAGTATAGATTTAATGCAGTCAGCCATGTGAGTTGAGGCAGGGAGATAACAGAGGTATTTAGGAGCAAATATAGAACTTTAAATGAATGTCACGTTGATGACCTGCGGGGGTGACTAACAGGCTGTCCAGGGCAATCCAATGCTGGACGGTATCAGGAGGTCTGGAGATGTTCTACAGTCGTATGAAATCTGATTTGGTGATGGATTTTAAATGTAGTTCAAATGTAAGTGTGGAATCAAATATAATGCTCAGGTTGTTGTTGGTACACCTGGAATTATTTTTCTTTGTGTGATTTAATGAGGAACTTGCTTACTGTGAATGGTCAACGCCTCTCCTCCAATCAATCACTGTAACTGTAGCGTGATGTCACCAGAACTACGCCCCTGACATAGTGGACAAGACCCCAAGTCACACAGAACACACTCTTTTCTCTCTTTATTACTCTGCAAGCTGCTACTCCCTCTCTCTCTGTTCTCACAGAACTGGCCCGCACTCTCTCTCTCACACACACACACACACACACACACACACACACACACACACAGACACACACACATGCATACACACACACACACACACACACACACACACACACACACACACACACACACACACACACACACACACACACACACACACACATAACATCACTCCAGTGTTGATGGGTCATAACATTGCGCCTGTAACCTGAACTTTGAGGGCTGAAAAGCAGAAAATATCATATTGTTTGGTCATAGTACTCTATAAACACGACAGTGGTATTAATTAGTTTCTCAACAACTAGAGTATCGTTCCATCCTCCAAAACACATCACAATAGATTTTATTTTATGTGTTTCTGATTTAAAATACAAAACAGTTACTTAGGTGCTAATAATATGTACTGAAAGTGTAAATTGAGCAAATTTGTTTTTCAGGATTAGTAACATCCCATCAAAATACCAAGACATCATCTCCAAAAGTGTTCTGATCCATCAAGGATCTCCTCATGTCTACCAGCTGAGACCAAAGAAAGAGAAGTTTGGAACTATAACAAGAATGACTGTTGGTGAAAAAAGAGTGGACAGGATAAATAAAACCATCTTCTTTCTGGGTGAAACAGGATCAGGAAAATCTACTCTGATTAACACTCTGGCCAACTATGCCATGGGAGTGAAGTGGAAGGAAAACCTCTGGTTTGAGCTCATTAAGGAAGAGAACAGCAATGCATCAGGAAGTCAAACATCAGATGTGATCGTGTACGAGATCTTTGGCTTTGAAGATGAAACTCTTCCCTTCTCTCTAACCCTCATCGACACCCCTGGATTTGGAGACACCCGTGGGGTTGAACATGATTTTTTCATTACTCAAAGATTATGTGACCTGCTTCAATCAGAGGATGGAATTCAGGAAACTGATGCAGTGGCTCTGGTGCTGCAGGATGGAACTAATAGACTGAGTGACAGAATGCTGTACGTCTTGAATTCATTGATGTCTTTGTTTGGAAAAGACATGGAGGAAAACATTGTAACTCTCATCACACACTCATCTGGAGTCCCACCTAAAAATGTTATTAAAGCTCTTGAAGCTGCAAATATGAAATGTGCCAGAAACGAGAAGAATCAGCCTCTTAACTTCCTGTTTGATAACTGCCTGAATGAAGACCGAACAGAGGCGAGAGATAACTTGAAATTGGCTCATGACAGATCAGTGAATGCAATGGAAAAGTTTACAGACTTTCTAGAAAAAAAACAACCTCAAAAACTGGAGAAAACTCGTGAGGTTCTGAAGGAACGCATCGGACTGACTGCCTGCATCGAAAACTTGAAAGAAAGAAACACTAAGTCTGAACTGAAACAGACAGAAGTCACACAGATTCTGGAAGCTCTGAAGAAACATCAACAAGAGATGAAGACCACTGAGTTCACTGTAGAAGTTGATGAATCCTACAAAGAAAAACAAACGATCACCTGTAGTGGGCCGTGGGGTTTGGGTTTGTTTAATGATGGAGCTGTCTGCTGTACTGTCTGTGAAGAGAACTGTCACTATCCTGGATGCACAAGGGCCAAGAGTGCTGAAAAGTGTGGTGTCATGATAGAAGGCCACTGTACTAAATGTACCAACAAGTGTCCAGCATCAGATCATGTGAAAGAGAACTGGATCTATGTGACCAAGACAAGGACAGTTCAGAAGACTATCAAAGAAATTAAAATGCAGTATGAACAGAATGACACGGAGGCTGATAACAAGTCGAGCCTTTTGGAACATCTTGAGAAGGAAACTAATGACCTGAGAGCAGAGGGGCTACAGTTGCTGGGAGAGGCCTACGACCATGTTGTCACACTGGATCAGATCGCCCTGAATGATCTTTCCCTGTCCATTCATGTCCACCTGGACTTCCTGATTGAGAAGATGAAGGAGACAGGAGATACAGAGAAGATACAGAAACTGGAGGCGATGAAAAGTCGTGAGGATAACACATGTCTGGCAGCAGTGCGGTACTTTGGTAGAGCAGCACGTTGCTAGAGCAGCAGTGAAAGCAGTTAAGTAGTGATATAAGTGAAGAATAAATCATTGTGACCAGACAGACAAGGTAACTTCATTATAATTATTAGTACAAATGTGATCACTTTTCAAATATGTAATTCTCAGATATGATGATTTATAAATGTTGCTTTATGTCTTCTCACTATACAGTCAAATCTTTCAAGAATAACATCACTGGTGAATCACTGTCCACTCTTTCTGATCCATTCATGTTTATTTTGGTCATGAAAGGAGCTGTGGGTTTCTCTCTCTCTTTAGGTACTCTCAGAACACTTCCTCACTTGTGTCCATGATTTATGTATGTATATGTATGTAGTGTGTGTATGTAGTGTAAGCGCGTCCTCAGCGAGTCTTAATGGCGGAAGGAACAGACATTTAATAAACTTTTTATCGTCAACCGTGCTTAATGTACATGCCCACATATTTATATGAGCTGATTAATCTTTGCTAGCGTGTGTGAAAGCATAAGGGTGCACACCTATCATTGACACCACGCCAAACATTCCACTACACACACAAGTTACCAATGTTTATAATCTCTGTTTTATTGTATAAATATTGCCCCGTCACATCACTGTAATTCCGTTGTCATTACACATATTCTATAATGATGTAAGTCAGTGTACCTACGTTGCTTGTTCACCAAACGATAAGCTGGGATGAGTGCTTGCCACCATTACATTTGTTTCCTGTATTAGGAAGTGCACTCCCGTCCTGGGACGCATATATGGTTTGGGCAGGTTCGCGAGGAACGTGGTTTCTCCCTTGCAAAATCAATTAAATCAATTATTTACGTTATGAGGTTTACAGTTGTCCATGTGATCTAAAACTGCCATCATCATTGTTGTGAAGCACTGATTGAGTTCAAATGATTATCGGTACCATTTTAACTTATTTTAAATGTTAAATGTGTATTTCATTTTACAAATGATTTTACCCATGTTTTACCCCGGTGTGAGCCTATGGTAGTTGAGCCAATTAGGGGTAGTTCAGCTAACAGGGTTGGCGAAGTAGTAGTGAGGGACTTATGTGGTGAGAACGTCTTTACGTAAGAGTTTGTTGGTGAGAAAGTTGATGCTCGGCTCAAGTGATTTCAGAAGCATGAGGCTGATGTCCTTGCACTGCATCAATATAGTGAACTGGTATACAACTTTGTACTATTGATTGTTGTATTGATTGTACATATACCATTTGTAAATATCTTTTTTTTTTTTTCATTTTTATCAGTATTTATGTCTATATATTTTTCACTGTGGATTATGCACTTGGTGTAGGTCAAATAAATGTACCAACTACAGAGCATTGTCTCACTGCTATCTTTGTGCCTTCACTTAAGACCCTCAACACGGATACCCTTTGACAAGTAGTTTATACTTTAGTCAAAACACATAGTAAAGCTGTTGTCACTTTTTTGTCATTTCTTTTACCAAGGCACTATAGAAAGAAGCACTCCATTTTAATATTGCACATGTTTAAAGTCAGGGGGCTCATGATAAGACGTGTGTTTAGCCGTTGTAGATTTGTTTATCTGGAGTCGACTGCACTACCATCTTCCCACTCTTACTCACCTCTTTGGTAGCAGCTTTTATTTTTTAATCTTTTTAGGTTTTCAGGGACAAAATCAAAGAATCAACTCACAATTAATCTTTCATCTGTTGCCCCTTGGCCAGATGTCTTTCTGATCTATTCATTGTTGTGAGTGGGGCAGTGGGTTGTCTCTCTTTAGTTACTCTCAGAACTCATCATTTGTGTCGATGATTTCTGCATGTGTATGTACTAGTTAATGCTTTATGTCAAAACACATTGTAAAGCTGTTATCAGTTGATAAATGAATATATCTGTTTATTTTTTTTGTCATTTATTTTATCAAGGCACTTTAGAACGAAGCAATTAATTTTTCACAAAGTCAGGGGGTCTCAGATGTTTGTTTAGCCGTTTAGATTTGTTTCTCTGGAGTCTACTGCACTACCAATCACCTCCCCACTCTTAGTCACCTCTTTGGTAGCTGCTTTTATCTTTGCCAGATGTTAAGTGTCCTAGGGAGGTGTGTGCTTTCACTACCTCTCCTCTCAGTGTCATTGCCTTCCTAATACCCTCTGGATGGGCTAGGTCTACACTTAAAGCCTTATACCCTCTGGATGGGCTAGGTCTACACTTAAAGCCTTATACTCTCTGGATGGGCTAGGACTACACTTAAAGCCTTATATCCTCTGGATCGGTCTACACTTAAAGCCTTATACCCTCTGGATGGGCTAGGTCTGCACTTAAAGCCTTATACCCTCTGGATGGGCTAGGTCTACACTTAAAGCCTTATACTCCCTGGATGGGCTAGGTCTGCACTTAAAGCCTTATACTCCCTGGATGGGCTAGGTCTACACTTAAAGCCCAGAGGGATGACTGACTGAGCACTTGATTGACACGCTGACTTGTTCCATGTAAAATAACATTCAAACTTTGAGTTCAAGTTCACAGTTATGATTTTAATTCTCACCTTAAAATCGAGACCATAAAAGTGTCCATACATCCAAACAGGCGCCTTAATGACACAGACCTTGAAGCGGTCAAAAGGCTTTGTGTGCTCCCTCTCCGTCCAGCAACACCTGTCACCTGCATGAATGTTCCCACCTATATTGTGTGAGCCCAATTAGGGTAGAGCGCCATCTAGTGTTCCAAACAAGATTTTAAACATGAACCACAATGGCTCCTACACCCCCACCTCCATGAATACAGGCCTCTGAAACATTTACTCATGGCTGGATCCCCCCCCCCAAACCAACATTGTGGCAGTTCCCATAACAGAGTATAAGACTGATACAAGTTCATGCAGGGTCAAGGCTATTGGTTGACACCCATTATTACGTTTAGGATGCTTTAACTTGGACTGTTTCAATGTCCAATCAGAGACACGGTTGGATCTGCTGAGTGAAACCTTCCTCTTTCCATGTATCACTGCAAGAATAAACCCTGTTTCATGATTGATCATTCTACAACTGAGTCTCCACCGATCTTTGGTATTACAAAATACTACCAACAATAGCCAGTACATTTCCCAGTATACAGACCATAACAAACATTAACACCTTACTGATACTGCTGGAGTCAAAATAATACAGGTAAGACCTCACAAGTAAAGGCTTTATTGTAAAAAGATTGTTTTGGTGTTATTAAACATGTGTGACCTTATAATCAGAACACTTAATTTCTGAAAGTATTATTACGAGTACCCAATTACGTAATTAAAATGTTGCAGGATAGAAACATGATATAAATATGACGATTTACAAGAGCCTCGAGGGTGGTGGTCAGATTCAGGCAGTTTGGTCATTCTACCATGCTCTGATTATTCACATTTTTAAGTTAAGAACCTGTTGATTAGAAAGTGCTAACAGAGAGACCTAAAAAAGATTAGGGGCTTTTGAGAAAACATTTGGGCCCAAGAAGCCACCAGCCAATCCAGAGTATAGACCCAGTGTGAAACATGTTTAATTAATATACCTGTGCATAATGACCCAGTGTGAAACATGTTTAATTAATATACCTGTGCATAATGACCCAGTGTGAAACATGTTTAATTAATATACCTGTGCATAATGACCCAGTGTGAAACATACAGACCAGAACAAACATTAACACCTTACTGATACAGCTGGAGTCAAAATAATAGAGGTAAGACCTCACAAGTAAAGGCTTTATTGTAAAAAGATTGTTTGGTGTTATTAAACATATGTGACCTTATAATCAGAACACTTTATTTCTTAAAGTATCATTACAAGTACAAAATTAATTAAAAGGCTGAAGGATAGAAACATGATATAAATATGACGATTTACAAGAGCCATGGTGGTGGTTGTCAGATTCAGGCAGTTTGGTGATTCTGCCATGCTCTGACTATTCAACATTTTTTAATTAAGAGCCCGTTTTTTATTTAAGAACCCATTTGCAGTTGATTGGAATGTGCTAACAGAGAGACCTTAAAAACCATTTGGGGCTTTTGAGAAAACATTTGGGCTTGAGCCCCAGAAGCCACCAGCCAATCCAGAGTATAGACCCAGTGTGAAACATGTTCAATTAATATACCTGTGCATAAAGACCCAGTGTGAAACATGATCAATTAATATACCTGTGCATAATGACCCAGTGTGAAACATGATCAATTAATATACCTGTGCATAATGACCCAGTGTGAAACATGTTTAATTAATATACCTGTGCATAATGACCCAGTGTGAAACATGTTTAATTAATATACCTGTGCATAATGACCCAGTGTGAAACATGTTTAATTAATATACCTGTGCATAATGTTACGCAGGTAAATTAGATTAGATTATTAGATTCAACTGTATTGTCATTGCAGAGTACAAGTACTGAGACAACGAAATACAGTAAGCAGCAGATGTTCAAGGTAAGTGATGTGTTGTCAAAATTAAACCCCATGTTAAAACAGTCAAGCCAAGATGGCAAATCGTTTATTTACACTAGCTTGTAATTTACAACTTATTTGACACGATATAAAAGTTTGAATAACAAGCCAGTTATGTGTTTACGTATCAGAATCAGAATCGTTTTTCTTGGCCAAGTAAGTTTACACATTCAAGGAATTTGACTCCGGGTTTAGTAGCTCTCAATGCAGAAGTATACAACACACAGTTTAGAATAAATTAAAATGAATACAATATAATAATTTGTAGTTAACTGTTCATTAGTGTGACGGGAAGGGGGAAGAAACTGTTCCTGTGTCTTGTGGTTTTGGTGTACAGTGTTCTCAAGCGCCCACCAGAGGGAGAAGTTGGAACAGGTTATGCCGACAGAGTGCTGTTGAGTATGGTGGGAGGGGTCAGTGATGGGCGGCTCCTCTTGAAGTCCACTATCATCTCAAAAGTTTTGAGCGAGTTCAGCTCCGGGTTGTTGCGACCACACCACAGGGCCAGCTGTTCGACTTCCCTCCTATATGCTCCATCTCGGATGAGGCTGATGACTGTTGTGTCGTCGTTGAACAGACGGGTCACCTGAGGGGCAGTCGTTGGTGTACTGAGGTGCAGAATTTGGCAAAACAAACACCCGTCCTGACTCTGGGTTCAGCAGAGCCTCAATAACAGGTCCGCTGCAGCTTCCCTACCTGAGCAGCTCCATGGTTGGGGTCCAGGAGCAGAACCATGGTTGGGGTAACAGGAGCAGCACCATGGTTGGGGTAACAGCCTTAGAGGTGCTGGTGTTCCTGTTGTGGCTGGTCCAGCCTTAGAGGTGCTGGTGTTCCTGTTGTGGCTGGTCCAGCCTTAGAGGTGCTGGTGTTCCTGTTTTGGCTGGTCCAGTCTTAGAGGTGCTGGTGTTCCTGTTCTGGCTGGTCAGTGGGTCATCCGTTAGTTTCCTAGGCCTAGGGGGAGGGGACTGGCCATAAACCCCGTCCGGGGGCTAACTCACCCTGCACCCAGACACAGCTCATCAAGGTCTACAGAAGTTCATGGCATTTTTCTCTCCGCTCCCAGATTTAGGATGTGTTTAACCACTACCCCCTCAGCAAAAATCACACACCCAGAAAACAAAGCGTTAAAATGTAAATAATTCCCTCAGCGTTTATTGGAGGTCACCCAAAACCAGTTTATCTTCAGTTTTACAGCATAAAAGATGCGTCCCTCGCGCCTAAATCTCGACTGACTCTAGTCGACAAACAGAGCGAGCCTCAAGTGATAAACCAGCAAGTAAGTATTTTAACCTTACATTACTAGACTTCTTTGTGGTTTAAATGTTTGTTTGCTTGTTTTAATGAATTTCCTTTCAGCTCCGATCCATCGTAACTAACGGGAGGTGTATGGCTGTGGCCGAAAAGATGTGCTCATAGAACCAGATGATTTTCGCGATGTCAATATTCATCAAAATGTCATTCTTAAAATGTTTTGGTCATACCTCATGTCATCATCAAACTTAAATCTTGCAGTTATGGAAATATGAGCCATTCTATTAATGACATAAATCCCACTGTTTCCTTTTGCATAAATGTGGGCTCTTTTACCTCAGATTATGATCCGTTTGGTGTGTGTGTGGGGCATGAGCGTGCGCGTTGTGTCACATGGTGTTGGCTGCAGACTTGTGCTTATGCAGAGGACATCAGTTGAGTAGGCAGTCCTTCAGTGTGGCCCAGTACATCAGTTGAGTAGGCAGTCCTTCAGTGTGGCACAGTACATCAGTTGAGTAGGCAGTCCTTCAGTGTGGCCCAGTACATCAGTTGAGTAGGCAGTCCTTCAGTGTGGCCCAGTACATCAGTTGAGTAGGCAGTCCTTCAATGTGGCCCAGTACACATTCGCGTTCACACTGCTAAAAGAATGCGGCCATATACGTCAGTGATCGGATCTCAATGAGTGTGTCCACACCTGTTCTCAGAGCTTTGGACACAGGTTGAGGTCTTTGATTTTGAGCACTTTTGCAGAGGCAAAAAGTTCAAACAGAATAAACTTTGAAGAAAAAAAAACTGGACTACATGACGTCTAAGAACAATAAACCTTATAACCAATAAACTTTAGGGTCCAAGGTTCAGTCCACAGTAAAAGAGCTCCACAAGGAGTTAATACACCGTCGAGAATATAGCCACTCACAGAGGAAGCCAAGAACAGAGGAGGAGCCACATAGAAGAAGAGCACCTGAGCAGTCACAAGGGCAGTCTCTCTGTGGCTAGTCTTGTGGACTCTGTTCTGGTGTTCTCTTTTGTGTAAGAATCTCAGCATCTTATTCAAGGACAAATACAAATACCCCAACCAAAACTCATGCACCAGTAACATGTCGTGCCGTTCCAGGTGATCACAACAAGATACAGGTAATTTTAATGAACATTACTTCTTAGTCAATTATTCAGTCAGTGGATTTAGCTGCTTGGTAAACTGAGCTGAGCAAAATGGCGCTGTATTCTCTGTATGGATATCAGGGCAGAGGCCACGAAGAAACAGAGGAAGATGTTGTTGGAGGAAGCGGGAAGAGAAGAATAGGGAGTAACTGAACAAGACACTGAAAAGGAGTCACTCTCGTATTGGTTTTTAGTCGTTGGTGAGAGCCAATAGTTACTTAAAGATGCCAAGCTTGCCTTCTTCCTGTTGGACTAGTTAGCCATCTTGCTATGTCATGAGTATGTCATGTGTTGCACTTGCTTGATGATTGGCTGTAGTAGGAGAGTTCGACTTTTTCATCATAAACATCCCTGTCAATATTATTTATGAAAGAATGAGACGTAGGCTGTAACCTTATTGTTGTCATCTTTGTCTCACAGAGATTTGTAGTTTTTCCAGATGCCCAAAGTCACCAACCTGTCCTGTCTCAGGCTGGCATATAAATAAATTAATCTCACATCAAAAAGTTTGACCAATCTTTGTCAATTCAATTCAATTCAACTTTATTTCGCCATGTATACAGATACTAGGAATTTAATTTGGTATTCTCCATGCAGGTTATAGCATCACAAAAACAGAACAACAAGACAAAACAGAACAACAATACAAGGACAGATAGTACCAGTATGAGCAAAATAATAAATAAGAATTGAGGTAGTGCAACCCTAGTAATGTTAAATAAAGTACTGTGAGGTGCCATAACGTTCATGTGTAAGAGCTGTTTATGAGGGCTATTGCTTGGGGGAAAAAAACTGTTGAGGTGACGTGATGTTTTTGGCATGATGGCCCTATATCGCCATCCAAAGGGGAGACGGTTAAAGAGACTGTTGGCAGGATGTGAGGGGTCTGCCGTGATCTTTGTTGCTTTCCTGCGGGATCTGGAGCTGTGAAGGTCCTTGATGGAGGGAAGGGGGCAGCCAATGATACGCTCTGCTGCCCATGCAACTCTTTGAAGCCTGGCCTTAGAGCCATGTAAGCACACTCTCTATGATAGCTTTTGATGATTGGGCTATTTTGGCACTGTAATGATGACAGAAGATTTGAAACAGAAAGGAACACGGCATAAATTAAGAAACTGATATCAAATGTCCGTAAACACTGGAGCCAGCTCGCTGGCACAGTGCTTGAGGGTAGCAGGTGACACCATGTCCGGCCCACACGCTCTCCTGGTGTTCTGGCCTTTGAAGAACCTCCGAACCTCATGCTCAGTGATGACCAGTGGAGCAGGTGAGGAGGTGGCCGGGGGAGGGGAGGCGGGATGATGAAGGGGGGGGTGCTTCATACCTTGTGAAGACTACATTGAACTGGTCTGGTAGATTTGGGTCGCTAGAGGTGGGGGCAATCTCACGCCAATAAGCCTTGGAGGTTTGCAACCTTGACAACCTACTCGGCTAGCTTGTAATTAGTTACACTCAATAAATCTATCAATTCAATTTTATATAGCGCTTCTCTATATACCCAAAGACGCTTTACAGAGTGGTCCGGTGCAGTCCATTCATTCAGACAGTCATACCAGTGGTGGTAAGCTACATCAGTAGCCACAGCTGCCCTGGGGAGAAAGGGTAATCTAATGAAATGTTGTTGGCTACATGCTTGATATACATTGGACAAACACTTAGAAAACAATGTATATGGCATTGATTCAGCGGAATAATAAAATGTCATTCTTATTTTATCGTTCACGATAAGTTATGTCAGCGATGTTACAAAAATTATATTTGTGATATTACTTTATCTTGTCACTCTAAATGCTTATTTGGCTTCTGCCGTTTTCTTCGCTGGTTCAATATCCTTCAGCTTGTCAACAAATACGCTTGTACTATTAAGGGTCTCCAAGTGCAACTGTATTTAAGACAGTGGAGTAAAAGTGAGCTTTATTCCTCAACTTTAGAGGGAGCTCAGTAGAAAAAAATACCAATTCTCGCAAAATGGGGCAAAGTTTAAATGTGACTGGAGCTCACCACTGAGCTATTCACTCATAATTTTTTCTACATGTCATTAAAGGTCACCACCAACTTCCAAGGGGTATTGTTTTGAAAAGCCAGATTATACTTTTATATTTTGCGCTCAACCACATAGGTTTTACAGTCCGTATTACAAAAAATGACCAAAAATGGAGGCAAATGGAGGAAAATATTATTTAGATGAATTGATAATGACAAATTCAGGGGTTAATGTGTGAGATGAGCACAAACACAGATAAGAACGGGACCATGATGAAAGAGAACGATATATTTGCCCTTAAGCTATTTGCATATTATTTACAATGATGGCTGTGCTGATACGGCAAGATCAGTGATAATGGAGAGGAGAATAACACTGGGTCATACTGTAACTCTACTGAGTGCTTTCAGAAGGCCTCTTCTTTAGTCGTTCAGTCATTTTATTCACTTTAGATGCTTTCAATCCTCATATGCAGCATATTTTGGTGTGGAGGGGAATCATTTTCACTGTTATGTACAATAAACCATTTTAATTGCATAAATGGGCCTCTTTCTAGAACCTAGAGTGTTTTGTCTACCTCTATAGCCCAACTTGTGATCTGTACATATTGTGTGTACCTTGTGATGTATGTTGGATTGAAAGTGATGAATGTGATGTTTGCCACCTGATGGATCGCCATCTGCCTTAAAACATCTCTACGCTATTTTTTATTTATTGTTAACATTTGTAGAATCCTTGAATCCACAAATATGTTTGTTCTTGTTTCAATTCAGAGACCAGACTGCACTGACACTTCACAAGACACAAGATTCAAGATCTCTCTGATTCAAGCACCATCATGACATCGTGAGTTACATAAGCACAGTTACAGGTTTAATAAAATGCTATCTTCTTGTTTTGTCACAAGCTGGCCACACATGAGTTGTAACTGAAAATAGGTTAAATATGGAAAATGAACCTAAGTACAAACTAAACAAAACCAAACAAGGTGGAAGCTGGATGGAGGTACGGAGTTTGTGAGCTGCATCTCCATGATGGCCCAACTTCACCCATCAGACTCCTGCAGGGATAGGCCAGAAGGTCATCAGACTGTGCAGGGATAGGCCAGAAGGTCATCACACTGTGCAGGGATAGGCCAGAAGGTCATCACACTGTGCATGGATAGGCCAGAAGGTCATCAGACTGTGCAGGGATAGGCCAGAAGGTCATCACACTGTGCAGGGATAGGCCAGAAGGTCATCACACTGTTTAAGCTTTATTGCTTTATTGGGCAATCCAATGAGGTTACAGTAACCTTGATATGATGTAACAAAGGCATGAATGAGGGTCTCTGCAACAGAGTCAGGAGGTGATGGCTGGCGTCTGGAGATTTTCTTTAGGTGGAGGAAAGAAGATTTGGGCCCAATCTCAATACTTCCCCTTACCCCTTATCTTCCCCCTTACCCTTGAAATTGTGCGTTCATGTGAGAGCTAGTGGTGTCTCAATACCTAACTTGATCAAGATTAAGGGATAAGATTGAGTGCTATGTACCCCTTATTTTTAAGATCATTTGAGAGCTCACTTGCTCCTCCAAGGGCTATCCCAGAGCACATAGTGAAACCAGTTCGGGAATTTTCAAAAAAACATGGCGGCTTGAAGCGAGGAATATTTTACATGAATAAAGCTATCTACACAACTTTTTATATGTTTATAATGACTCGGTTTGATCTGAAATGTGCTACACGAACGATGCATAGTATTGTGGGTCTTATCTGAAGCTTTCAAACGGAAGTTTTAGGATACAATTAGCGCGTATACCACCACTCCATTGGCTTATATGGTAGCTTGCCAGCTAGAGTCTACATACACTACATGTAAGTATTTTTGGCCTATAATTAATTTAAAAATGACGACAGTCTTGTTTCGTGCTCTACACAGTTGTATATATATATATTTGCAACCATGTTCTTCATTAGACTTTTTTTTTAATCGCTAGTTTCATAGCTCATACAGTCACGCATGACGTACCCAAAACCAAGTGGCGTCTCATTTCATAGGGGAAAGTTTTCAGCCCTTAGCCCTTACACTTGCAAGTGCTAGGGTTAAGACAAGACAAAGACAAAGCAAAAGGGGCAAGGGGAAGAATCGAGATTCGGCCTTGGTGATGGATTTTAAATGTAGTTCAAATGTAGGTGTGGAATCAAATATAATGCTCAGGTTGTTGTTGGTACAAGTGGAATTTGTTCATAGTGTGATTTAAAGAGGAATTAGGGTTAGGAACTTGCATGTTGTTTTATGAGGAACTTGCGTGTTGTTTTATGAGGAACTTGCGTGAATGGTCAACGCCTCTCCTCCAATCAATCACTGTAACTGTAGCCTGATGTCACCTGAACTACGCCCCTGACATAGTGGACAAGACCCCAAGTAACACAGAACACACTTTTCTTTTTTTTTTACTTTTTTTATGTTTGTTCTTGTTTCAATCCAGAGACCAGGCTGCACTGACACTTCGCAAGACACAAGATAACTCGGTTTCGGACAGCATCATGGCATCGTGAGTAACATAAGCACAGCTACAGATTTAACAAAAAAAGAGAACTTTAAATGTAACATGAAACTGGGTAGAGCCAGAGAGGGTTGATGTGATACCAGGGTGACTGGCAGGCTGTCCAGGGATTTATTGGGCAATCCAATGCGGTAACAGTAGCTCTTATATGATTTTAAATGTAGTTCAAATGTAAGTGTGGAATCAAATATAATGCTCAGGTTGTTGTTGGTACAAGTGGAATTCGTTCATAACGTGATTTAATGAGGAACTTGCATCTACGCCTCTCCTCCAATCAATCACTGTAACTGTAGCGTGATGTCACCTGAACTACGCCCCTGACATAGTGGACAAGACCCCAAGTCACACAGAACACACTTTTCTTTTTTTACTCTGTAAGCTGCTACTCTATCCCTCCCTGTTCTCAAAGGCAATACAGAAATAGTCAAATAAAATATATTATAAACTTTAAATGCATTCTTAGTGTAAAATGTAACATTGCAAGTGCAGATGCAGATGCAACGTTTGTTACACTTTCGTGCCTTTAGTGGACTAGACTCATATTTTGACAGTTTGGACATGGTCATAAACACTCACACACACACACACACACACACACACACACACACACACACACACACACACACACACACATAACATCACGCCTGTGTGGATGGGTCATAACATCACACACACACACACACACACACACACACACACCCACACACACACACACACCCATAACATCACTCCTGTGTGGATGGGTCATAACATCACGCCTGTAACCTGAATGTTGAGGGCTGAAAAGCAGAAAACACCATATGGTTTGGTCATAGTACTCTATAAACGTGATAGTGGTATTAATTAGTTCTCAACAGCCAGAGTATCATTCCAGGCTCCAAAACACATCACATTAGATTTGATTTGATGTGTTTTTTTATTATAAATACAAAACAGGTTCAAATAATATCTACTGAAAGTGTAAATCAAAATTGAGCAAATTTGTACTTTTGCTTTTCAGGACTAGTAACACCTCATCCAAATTCGATGACATCATCTCCAAAAGTGTTCTGATCCCTTCAGGATCTCCTCGTGTCTACCAGCTGAGACCAAAGAAAAAGATGTTTGAAACTTTGAAAATAATGACTCTTGGTGAAAAAAATGTGGGAAAGCTCAATAAAACCATCTTCTTTGTTGGTGAAACAGGAGCAGGAAAATCTACTCTGATCAATGCTCTGGCCAACTATGCCATGGGAGTGAAGTGGGAGGATAACCTCCAGTTTGAGCTCATTAAGGTCGAGGAGACGGATACATCAGAATGTCAAACATCAGATGTTATCGTGTACGAGATCTTTGGTTATGAAGATGAAACTCTTCCCTTCTCTCTGACCCTCATCGATACACCTGGATTTGGAGACACCCACGGGGTCGAAAAAGATGCTATCGTCAGTCAGCAATTATATGATTTGCTTCAATCAGACGATGGAGTTATTGAAGTTAATGCAGTGGCTCTGGTACTGAAGGCAACAGATAATCGACTGACTGACCGACTTATGTACATCCTTGATTCTTTGATGTCTTTGTTTGGAAAAGACATAGAGGACAACATCGTAGCTCTCATTACACACTCAAGTGGTAGACCACCTAAAAATGTTCTTAAATTTCTTGAAACTGTTCAAATTAAGTGTGCCAAAAATGACAAGGATCAGCCTCCTAACTTCCTGTTTGATAACTGCCTGACCGAAGATCGAAGAGAGGACAAAGGTGCCTTAAAATCGGCTCATGAAACTTCAATGAGAGGAATGAGAGAGTTTGCAGGCTTTCTGGCAAAAATAGAACCTCGAAGACTGGGGAAAACTCGTGAGGTTCTGAAGGAGCGCATCAGACTGACTGCCTGCATCCAAAACTTGAAAGAAAGAATCAGACTGTCTGAACAGAAACAGAAAGAAATCACGCAGATTCAGGAAGCTCTGGAGAAACATCAACAAGAGATGAAGGACAATGAGATGTTCACTGTAGAAGTTGACGAAGCCTACAAAGAAAAACAATCTATCCCTTCTAGTGGGGAGTGGGGTTTGGGTTTGTTTAATGATGGAGCTACCTGCTGTACTGTCTGTGAAGAGAACTGTCACTATCCTGGATGCACAAAGGCCAAGAGTGCTGAAAATTGTGATGTCATGAAAGAAGGCTGCTGTACTAAATGTACCAACAAGTGTGCAGTGTCAGATCATGTGAAAGACAACTGGATCTGGGTGACTAAGACAAGGAAAGTTCAGAAGAGCAACGAACAGCTTAAAAATAAATATGAAACAGAGGCTAAGACAAAGTCGACACTTTTGGAAACTCTTGACAAGGAAATGGAAGACCTGAGGGCAGGGTGGTTACCGGTGCTTGAAGAGGCCTACCAACATGTTGTCAAACTGGATCAGATCGCCCTGAATCGTCATTCACTGTCCACTCAGGTCCACCTGGACTTCCTGATTGAGAAGATGACGGAGATAGGAGATTCAGAGAAGGTCCAGAAACTGGAGGAGATGAACAGTCATGAGGATAACAGATGTCTGGCAGCAATGCGGTACTTTGCTGGAGCAGCAGTGAAAGCAGTTAAATAGTGATGTAAGAGAAGATTGTCATTGTGACCAGACAGACAAGATTACTTCATTATAATTATTAGTATAAATGTGATAACTTTTTAAATATCAAATATGAAATTCTCAGATTTATAAATGTTGCTTTATGTCTTTCACTATACAGTCAAATCTTACAATATTAACATCACTGGTGATCATTGTCCATTCTTTCTGATCCATTCATGGTTATTTTGGTGGTGAAAGGAATTGTTGGTTTCCTTTAGTTTCTTCCTCAGTTGTGATGATTTTTGCATGTGCATGTATATGTAGTAGTTAATACTTTAGTCAAAACACATTGTAAAGCTGTTATCAGCTGATAAATAAATATATTTGTTCACTTTTTTGTCATTTCTTTTACCAAGGCACTATAAAAAGAAGCACTCCATTTTAATATTGCACATTTTTAAACTCATGATAAGACGTTGGTTTAGTATTTATAGATTTCTTTCTCTGGAGTCGACTGCACTACCCTTCATCTTCCCACTCTTACTCACCTCTTTGGTAGCTGCTTTGATTTTGAATCTTTTTTGTTTTTCAGGGACAAAATCAAATTAATCAGCTCACAATTAATGTCTGTTAGCCAAATGGCTATTTTGTCATCTGTTGCCCATTGGCCAGATGTGAAGTGTCCTGAAGGTGTGTGTTCACTACCTCTCCTCTCAGGGTCAGTTCATTCCTTACACTCCCTGGATGGGCTAGGTCTACACTTAAAGCCCAGAGGGATTGCTGACAGAGCACTTGATTGACACGCTGACTTGTTCCACGTAAAATAACGTTTAAACTTTGAGTTCAAGTTCACACTTATGGTATTTTATTTCTCATCATAAAGGTGTCCATACATCCAAAAAGGCACTTTAATGACTCAATGTAACAGACCTTTGGCCATACAATGTAGCGCTCAAAAGGTTGTGTGTGCTCCCTCTCCGTCCAGCAACACCTGACACCTGCATGAATGTTCCCACCCTCAGTATATTGTGTGAACCCAATTAGGGTAGAACGCCATCTAGTGTCCCAAACCAAATTAAAAATGAGAATGATCAGAGCATGGTAGAATGACCAAACTGTCAGGACTTTGGGCAGCGATTGCCATAAGTTGCCACTTTGGCGGCATCTGGTGGCCAAAAGGACTTTGTGATTTCCGTGTTTGTTATATGTCCTCATGTGCTTCTGTTGTGATTGTGTGTCCACTTGTGCTTTTGTTGTGATTGTGTGCCCTCACCTGTTTCCAATTGTGTGCTCTCGCCAGTTTCCCTCTGTGTGTCCTCACCTGTCCTGTATTGCCACTTTCCTTGATTAGCCTGGAGTTAAATACCTGGCTAGTTTCCCTGCTCGCTCTCTGGTCGTTGGATTGTTTTTTGTCCCCATGCGTTTTTGGTTGTGCTCTCAAGCACGTAGTCTTGCTGCAGCTCTCAAGCTGCTTCTTGTCTTTGTGACATTGTCTACATTTAGTATATTATTTAGTTGATGCTTTTTGCTGTTCTTTTGTGTTTTTGGAGTTTCTCCGGTGGAAGTATCTTTTGTGTTTTTGAAAATAAAAAGAAACTAAACTCCAAACGACATCCTGCAACTGGGTCCTGTCTGTAGACCACTGGGTTAAGCGCTGGTTCCCCAAACCCAACATCTCGGGTTCAATCCCTGAGAAGAACCCTGACACAAACTGCCTAAATCTGACCACCATCCCCAAAGCTCTTGTAAATCATATGATATAAATATGATGATTTACAAGAGCCTTGGGGGTGGTGGTCTTTATTGTGAAAAGATTGCTCTAGCAGTATTACTGGTACACAATTAATTAAAATGCTGCAGGATTTTAATTGATTGTGTACCAGTAATACTGCTATTAGAGTGTTCTGATTACAAGATCACAAATGTTTAATAACACCAAACAATCTTTTCACAATAAAGCCTTTACTATTGAGGTCTTACCTCTATTATTTTGACTCCAGCAGTATCAGTCAGGTGTTAATTCTGTTGATTGGAATGGGCTAACAGAGAGACCTTAAAAAAGATTTGGGGCTTTTAAGAAAACATTTGGGCTTGAGCTCCAGAAGCCACCAGCCAATCCAGAGTAGAGACCCGGTGTGACGAATCCCTTTGGGCTCGCCAGCTCTTCCTATTTTGTCTGCGTGTATGCGTGTGTGTGAATGCATATGTGTGTGATCTGAGTGCGTACGTGCTTGTGTGGCTGTTTTCACTCTGTCTTCCAGCTGCCCATAATCAACCACCTGGGGGGCGTGTCCGTGTCCTATAAGAACCCTGCACTCCCTGAACTCAGGGAGCAAGGGAACACACTGACTGTTTCGAGCGTTGTTACTGTGACTGGAACTTTGTGAAATAAATCACTGTATATAAGAAACTTTCCGGTGTTCTCTGATTTCTTGTAATGTGCCTAAGAGCCGGGTCGCTACACCCAGTATGGAACATGTTAAATCAATACACCTGTGCATAATGTTACGCAGGTATATTGAGCAGCAGACGCTCAAGGTAGGTGAAGTATTGTCAAAAATAGACCCCATGTGAAATAAACAGTCAGGGCCTCGTTTCCCGATAACGACGTATCTTAACGGCCTACGTGGATTTTGGCGACATCGTAGACTCAATAACACGTTCTACTTACGAGCGTTTCCCGAACATCATCTTAAAGTCAAGTGCACGAGCGCAACGTGCACGAGTTCTTAAGTATCTCTTAGGAGCTGTTTACGTCATGTTAACCTGTTTACGTTAATTGCTGTGAAATTAGCTAGCCTATGCATGCATCGAACGTGCACTGTGCACTGAATTCGGGGCGGGGATAGTAACGCCATCTCCAGCAGAGTATTTAAACTGTGTTCCCATTGTAAGGACATTTATTACGATCTGTCTGAGAGTGGGCTGTCAAAGCTAGCATCATCGAAGTCATACAGTACAGTAGGCTACATACATTCAATAAAATTAACCTACATTTGAGTCCAACTGCATGACCATTCTTACCCTACACTTACCCTTACAATAAAGAAGTGATCCTATTTCAACCATAACTTAATTTTAAATCATTTCTTTCTTTATGACATTTAGTTTATAGTTTAGACAGCAACGTTGACATCTATATTCAACTGCATCCACTACATAATCTCAAACTTTATTTGTTGGTAACTCTCCAAAAAGGCTACCATTAACACATTTCTTAATGAAAAGGAAACATGCATCACAATAATACTTCAGTGTAACCTGTACCTATGTGGAGTGCAAATATGTCTTGCCATTACACTACCCAACAGCTCTATGTCTGCTAACACTACAGAATGCATAATTCCTACGGGCACTGCACTAGTTTTGTATAGCCTAATCTTTATTTTCAAATACTCAATATTCTTTATTTCTATTTTGATGGGAATAGGCAGGTGAAACAATGACATTCTCATGATGTGCTATACACAGAAACATCGTTTGGATTTCTTCTATAATAGGCCGAACAACGCCCCTGGTGGATTGCATTGCTAAGTGTTAAGTTACTACTGGATTGCATCGCTAAGTGTGAAGTTACTACTGGTCCTGACCACACGTAGAATTCTTCTCAACAAAAGATAAACTTAAGCTAAGTGCCGTGTCGGGAAACCGGTCTGCAACGTAGGATTCCTCTTACGAACGATTTCAAGTTCTTTTTAGGCTAAGTGCGCGTTCGGGAAACGAGGCCCAGGCCAAGATGGCAATTTGATTATTTATACTAGCCCCCTCCAATGCAACAACTCTCAAAACTACGACATGGATGGATCGTGAATGGTCGCAAACAACCCCCAAACAGGTCCTGGTATAAAAATACAAATGTATCCTTTAAAGCACTAATACACTCACACATCCCTACTTACGACCCACGCAGATACCAACACACACACGGAATATAAAAAAATATAGAAATTACTGTTTAAGAGAGTATGTTGAGAGAGAGAGAGACAAAAAGAAAGAGATGCAATTATGTTTCTGTTAATATGTAGCCTACACAAATATGTTCTAAATCAGTATAGAAATGTTAAAAATCTTTCTTTGTTTTGTTATTGTTGTTATATTGGAATTGCTATAGTTTGTTATGCTATTTTTGTATTTATAATTGTTAATTAAAGTTAAATTTTTAAACGGACCACCAGTTTTGAATTTGCGTTTCTTTTCAGGCACATTTGGCCGGGACGGAGCCAACTCTCAGCCAGATCAGTTTGGCAGTGTGAGTCAGATCTAGGCCAGGGCAAATTATTTGGGCCAGTTTTGGGCCGAAGTCCCAGTCAGAATTTGGCCAGTACTGAAGCGAGGGTGTGGCCCAGAGGTGGTTTTGGGCATTTGTTAAGCTCTCCATGTGGGCCTTAATCATTAGTTAATAATCAAAACTAGGCTTTCATAAGCCCAAAAAAAAAATATTAATTCTTTCATCTTCTGCTTTTTTGTTCCCTCCCCCCTCCCATTACCCGATATTGAGGGGACCTCTAGCGAATCAAATGTCTGGAGTAGTTGCCTGTTGACATGGCAACCAGCACTCCTACCGGATGACCAAAAATGAAACTGGGATTTAACTCACCGCTAGACGGGGCGCAGTTTAATGGGGAAAGGCGCTGAATTCAAACGTTTGTGCAATGGAGGACACAGACTGCCTCTCGAAACGTCCATAAGTATTCAACCCTCAGTCCGCCTCCTTTTTGTCGTCTTGGGCAGGCTGACTCCGAGCCTACCCTGTTTTCTAGAAGGAGATGTGCGCTGCGATTTAACTTTATTTTGCCTGGCATGCAGAGGCGTGGCTCACGCGCCGGACCGCCAAGAGGTTCACGTATGAAGTGATGTTGTTCAAGTTTAAACATTCCGTGCGTCCTTTTCATCCAAACCCAAAGTATTTCAGTAACTAGTTAGTCATATGGGCTTATCGATATCGTTGGGCTTTACGATCCTCAAGTGTTTCAGACAGAAGAGGATGTTTATCGCACCCCCTCCGCCAACTAGCCTGCTCGGTACTGACGAGTCACTGTGGAGGTCATTAAACGTGAGGATTGCGCTGAATGTTTGGAACTTTCGTCCCCTTCGTCTGTAATTTTTATTTTATTTCATAAAACTGACGACACACTTCATGGACAGAACATCAGCCATCTATTCCATTGCATGCCTCATCTTGGTAAGTCTAAACTGAATGTATTGCAGAGCAACCTGTCTTGATATTTTGTGTGTGACATGGGGTTTTGAGTGTTGCTGCCGATATTTGTGGTCATGAAATATATGGGCCATTCTACCGAATTGATGCAAAGTCACGTCGGATATATTTTGAATTTTTTTATGGTTTATTCCCAAAACTTTGTCCATATGTATATTGTACCATATCTAAAGTTCACATATCTAGTAAAAGAACAGTCAAGTTTTATATTGTATTTTCAGAATGTGTTGGAATGTTTTTCCTCTTCCAAAAAATGTCACTACCGAAACATCACATTTACTATAGTAAAAAAGTATTATTATTGACCTGTTCAGATTGTGTTTCCTTCCCTTCTCTGAAGAGTATTTTTACAAATATTTCTTGAAGGTTTTCACAATGAAATCCATAGAAATGAATTTTTTACCAAATTTTCAAGTTCAATTTATCTGTTTCGGTAGTGACTGCACTGTTTC
>NC_137909.1:32605702-32613202 GCF_963457725.1 Sprattus sprattus
GTATTATAAACTAATTCACAATAAGAAGATGGATTACAAATGCTGGTTTCAGTGCGATTTAATTGCAGATCTTTAAGCCACAATTAGAGAAAAACCACCGGCAGTCATTCTGCAGAGCTGCGTTCGCGGGCTCATATTTAAAAACATAAACAGACACTCCCATCTTCCTCAGGAGTGGTTGAACTCCTCACCCAATAAAATGACCCCCTGTAATCTAACTCCAACCAATCAGAAGGCTGTCTAATGACCCTCCCCTTCTAACTCATCTTTACACGTTTGCTGTGTGTGTGTGACTAAAAACCCCTTGAACTAATTAAATGATTTGCTATATTTCTTCTTACGTAATTGTTACAATCCATCATAATTCCCCCCTTTGTGTCTGACCAGACACACTAAACATAATCTTCATTACTCTATCAAATACACACTATCAATCCCCTATATGATGAAACAATTACCTTTGAACTCCTATAAATCAAAACCCATTTTTAGCATTATTTTAAACAGTCCATTCACTCCCTCTAAACAAAATTTAACTAAAACCCCCTATACTATACCACAGTCTCATTAGGGCAGTCCTAAATGAGCACACAGTAATGTTTACAGTCTCAGGTGGGCAATATACGTTCACATAAAAACATACAATACAAAACAATAAACATCCAGTCATGTATGCAGTGTTGTGCCTTTGAAACAGTCCTTATGTGTATGAATGTCCTTTCTGGTATTCTTGACATCCTAGATGGCATTTCCTTGACCTCACAGGCAAGAGCGAAAACCCCTTTTTCTTCAATCTTCAAATTTATATCTTGGGGAAATTCTCTTGCTGCCTCGTCTTCGTACGACGACACCCCTTTTCGCGAGCTGTGAGTGACATCATGCATCTCTTATTCTCATTTCTGATACAGTTGTGTATAACATGAAAGTCCCATTCATGTCTTGCTGTCACTGCCGTCCAACCGGTAAGATGAATCTCAACGGCGATGATGATGATGGCCTGGTCCTTGCATCATGTCACTGGCTCCCTTGCGTTCCTTGTCCTCTCTCTGCTACTTTTCTGAAAACCAAACAGAAAAAAACTACACCAGTATCACGAAGTCTATAGAATATCCTTCATTAAACCAATACAAACAAAACTTAAAAACATATAGGAATAAACAATTCAGCTCCAGTTGTGAATGCAATATTATGCAGATGATCCGTCCTAATATGTATGTATGTTCTGCGCCGTTGTATAATTGTTGTAGATGTCCCACAACAAGCATCTCCTTCAAGTTCCACTGATGAGGCCTTCCATCTGATTCCGCCAGAGAGCATTCTCTGAAGATGTCCCATCAGGCTCCTTCCCTCAAGGATGGGACACATCCATCCTCTGCAGCATATCCATGACCTTGGCAACCTCTCAGCCAGGTCGAGTTGCATCCAAATGGTCCCCAATAGAGCATCAGCTCCTTTGAATCGTGGTCGTCCCACCGCCTAGTGATCCTACGCCCTGCAAAACAGTCGACACAGTACAACACAATTAATCCTTCTACCTCCCAGCCCTATTGGCTGGAGGCTCCACGGTTTCAAGAACCTTAACCCATAAACAGTCTCCCGACTGGACCAGTCCATATGCGTCAACCTGTGTATACATAATTTCAAAGATTAAAAACAATCTATACACATTATTTTCACATATTTCCTAGACATACTTCAAAAGTGTGTTGTACAATATCCAGAGCAAGCATTACTTTACTGCATATTTCCCATAAATGTATTATTGCTATACTATAATATTCCCAAACTGCTTGATTAAAACAAAGATTCCACATAAAACATATACTTACCTGCAAGTGTGCTGAACCATTCTTCAGTATCCCCCTCCGACACACTCACACACCCATTCCTTCCTTGACATTCACACTTCCAGCTGCATTTCCTCTCCATTCACACCTCTGTTATATGCAGCTGACAAACATTCAGTTCTTCCACTCACATGCTCCTTCAATTAACTCTCGTGTCCCAGCATGACTGCTCCTTGTAGACTTAAAAACTTCCCAGTAGTTTACCTAGTTACCTTACATATAAATATAAACCATTTCATCTTATCCATAATTATTCTCTACTCACCATAACTTCAGTTCCTCAAATAAACTACCATCAGTTCAGCTACAGTTTCTCTCCCACAGCTCATGACACTTACCATCTCTTGGCTTCAGTTCTGTCATCAGACATACCTTTACCCATCATATAAATATATCCATCACTCTACTGCAATGTCTATGTTAGTTATACCTTATCATATATAGTACACTACCTGTACACTTATACCTTTCAGTATAATACATCCAGGAAACAATGAAATTCAGCGGCCCAATCCAGGGCTTTCACCTTTATTTTACCGCTGAGCTCAGGTAATCAAGTTTTCCTGAACCATAAAAAGAATAAAGAAGCATATCAGTGAGTAATGCCTGTACTCACACCCCATAACATGCCCCAAGGTCGATCTTTACTCCTTTATTCATCAATATAGATGCTACAACCGTAGCATTATGCAAAATTTTACTTCCCATATATGAATGACCAAAAACCCATAAATCTAATTTTCTGTATCCTCCCCCCTTACACACTTAAAACTAAAAGTGTGTAAATAGACAAGGCAGATAACATGTATGAAGTTGCCATGTGGCCACAATAGCAACTCCATATTTTAACACGCCTGCATTTTAACCCTTTTGAAATATGTTTGGTCTATTCCCCTGACCTAATGTCATCACATATGTACAGAATATAATTTACTACTAAGCTTGGCTATAACTGAATTGTTGAGGACACTGTTTTAGCAAGACAACATGCACACATGGCCTTTCAAAGCATGAAGGCACACCCCCCTTAGTTACATTATAATTACAAAGGCTGACGTTGGTAGGCTCGAATACTAAAGTACCCCACTCACACCTGGATCAATAATCAAACCATTTCTTCCCTACTTCCCATCAACCAACGAAAACACAAACCATCTCTCCACTTTCTTGAGATATTTTCACCAATCCTGTAAGACACTTAAAACAATGTTATTTTCACATACATATTTCCTCACAACAACCTTAAATGTTTTCAATCCATCCCACAACCTGGTTCCAGGTTCCACTGTGCTCGCGCACAGCTTCTCTCTCTGTCACTCCTCTCATCTGTATGTGAAAACTAAGCGAAACATTACATCTCCTATTCCTCTTTCTCTATATCTCTTTTAACTTTCCATTTACCTTCCCATTCTTACTTTACATTACCCTCTCATTCTTACTTTCTTTGTCTACCCATTGTCCACTTTCTTCTATCTTTAAATGCACATCTAATTTCCCTGTTCTTAATGTTATTTCAGGATTTATCTTATGTGTTACCCCCTCATTTATTACATCTTTTATTCCTAGTTCATATTCTAACATCAACTTTTTACATCATAGCATACTACATATAATTCCTCATCCTTGCTTATAAATAAACCCTTCTGTCTCATCACCCATTACCACAACCCCCTATGCCCTCGCATATTCTAATCTCCTTCACTCTCTCTCCTGCTGTTTGGCCTGCAACAAAGAGATTTCAACACAGATCATTATCAAACAGTTTTAAACCAGAACCCCTAACCTAACTAACTATATACCACAATCTTTATTTGTAATTAGAATCACATTCTTTTATTCTAGCTGCAACTATCCAACTTCCAGCATTTATCCAATATAAAATCCATTTTTCAACCCAGTATGCATTTCATCATTAACATGTATTTCCCCAGTAAACCTAATTTCATATTCTTAAACTGTTAATAATCCCATGTGTGAAACTCAAAACATACCACTAGCAAGGAGCAATCACCAACCCTTATAGTTCATTATCCAATATTCATATAGCCATACTTTATCCAACTATTCAATTATTTATTTGTTTATTCCCACTAAGTCCTATTCATAATCCAATTCCAATCACTATACCAATAAGATAAACCCCTAATTTCATTCTACCAATCTACAATCCTCAATCAACACCCATGTAATTAACATTTTAATAACTAAAACTATTCCTTCATGACCATCATATAAACAGTATGGATTCCTGCAAAGTTCACTCATTGTATATTACTCCCCAGACTCTCTCACTCAATCACTCTGACTCCTTGAGGCTCCCCCGTTAAGCGACCTGAATGTCTGATTTGCATTAAGGTGTTATCCTGTGACACTTTCACGTCACCTTTTCCTAATCCATTCAAAGGCAGCCACATGCTGGCAATGGCTCTCATCATCATTTTACCAACATCGCTCTCCTTAAACCCAAGACCCACTTTAAGTGTAACGTGTGGTGTTATGTTTCCAACATCACGGGCTAAAGTGTACAACGATGGGTCCAATCTTACCAATGCTGCCACGCCTTCAGGTCCCACAACTATACACTTAACCTTTAGCCAAACCACCGTCCTTCCATATAATGCCTCTCTCCATTTCTCATCGCACTCATCATTCCCTCCTGTACCAATAACATCTTTTACCATAACAGCACAATGTATTTGAACACAATGATTTCTGAGACTCCCATGCCACTTATAAATAACAGGTCCCCACTCATTCTTTTCTTCCCATTCTAAGCCAAACAAACCTATCCAATAAATCTGTTTAACTTCAGATGAAATGGGTTCTTTCAAATCAATAACCTGGTGTTGTTTCTCTCTCCCATCAAACTGATTTAAACCTGAATTTAACAATGACCCTTAATACATGGAGCCAAAACCACCGGGTTTACCCACCTGTGGCTTAATGTCTCTATGTTCTCCCACCTCCTGTCTGTTAACACAATGTCTAGAAATATGTCCCATTTGGCCACAAACCCAACACTTCCGGGGCTCATCTCTTTTTCTCTGTCCCATTCCAATGCCTGGCCTGCTGCTGCTGCCTGCTCCACCCCCTCTGTGTCTTACCTGACTATCTCCCCACTTAAGATGAGGCTGAGGTGGCCGTTCCCAATATGGCTGCCTATGTATTTGCGGTGATGGATCATGTACTATTTGTGAAAATGGTGTTGTCCGCTGTGCCTGGGCAAATATGCCTATTCGCAGTGCCTGTACTTGACCCTTTTTCATCCCTTCCTCCTCTTTCAACTGGTTCTGAACCCACTTCCTCTGTCTTTCACCAGCTTGTTTTTTCAACTCAGCATCAATCTTCCTCTGTGCATTAACAAAATGAGTAACAGTATCTCTAAATTCAGCCTTTGACATAATTGCAATCCGATCGTTTTTCTCCAGTTTTTCTCTCACCAACACTGGAAGTGCTTCAATAATGGCCTTCCTCATTAATTGCTGCATCCCCTTATCAATATGTACGTCTGTCTCCATTTGCACACGCCAGTACGCCTCAGCCCCTTCCAAAAATGCAGCGGGAGTTTCATCTGATCTTAACCTGTTAATAGACAAACTTGACAGAGACAACTTATTCGGGTACGCCACTCTCAGAGCTCTCCACACATTGTTTCTGTAATTATCGAATGATGCCTCATTCACCAGTGAGTCCCCCATAATGCTTCCTAGTCCCACTCTATCCAACACCTCGGTAGCCGTCTTTTTATTGAGAATCTGATTTAGTAACATCTTAATGTCTCCTATAGCTAAACGCTTCCCAATCATCTCCGCTTCAAACTTTCTTATCCACATCCCCGCTCCCTCTTGTAAAGTAGGAAGCCGTAATAGTAAACCGTCCAAATCTGTGTGCCCGAATGGCTGGTATTGAGAACCAGTTCCCTTTGTAATTAAAGGCATAATCAAATCCACTTTCCTGACTGGTGACTTCATACAATCTCTCTCCCTCTCTTCCTTCTCCTTCTCCATCACCAAATGTTCTAACTGTTTAACCTTGTGTTTGATCTTCCTCATTTCGGCTCTTTGTTTCTCCAAATGCAATTCCATTCTAAGCATCTCCTGTGCCCCTGCTGTTAACTGACCATCATCCTCATCTCCCTTCACATCTTCTGATAACAGAGGAACTACCCCCACTGCTAAATTAACATTTTCACTCCTCTCAGACATGTGGCCTGGCAAACTGTCCTCTGTCTTGCTCACGCATTCCTCCAGATCAAACAATTCCCGGGTCATCCACTCTTCTCCAGCCCCCATATCACCTTCAGCTCTTTCAGTCCCTTCTGTAGATTGTGATAAATCTTGCCTGTGCTTAATTTCCTTTTCTTTAGCAATTGTCATAAACAATGTTAAAGTATATAACTCCTTCTGTCTTTTCATTTTCCTCTTTCTACTTTTATCCTTAATTTTGTAATCCAAGATTTTACCCTCCATCTGAGTTAAAAGCTTTATATCAAATGAACCCTGATCAGGCCATGAAATGCTGTGGTTTTCAGTTCTCTTTGACCATTTTTTACAGTGATGCCTTACCAACTTTCCATCTAATGGATATAATTCAATTACTACCTCTAAAGGCGTATGTTTTACTTCCACTGAAGCCATCTCAAAATAAAACTATCAATTGAACTTTTAACAACTGCACGTGAGATCTGAGGAACCACCTTCCCCCTTACAGAAACACAGGCTCACAAAGAAATGCTTCCTTGGATTCAAAATCCCACCTTTCCTAAACAAAGGAGTATACAACACACCTCCACGTGGACAACAAAGAAATGCAAATACACCCCACTTCGCAATAATATATATTCTCCAACTACAAAGTTTATATAACTATGAACTTTCGTTTTTAAAGTACATATAGTTACCACATCTCCTAATAATAATCCAACCACACTATTCACAGTATTCCAATCTAAATCAAGCCTTCAGCCAACTATACAAGTCTATAGTCTCCGTTTTTAAAACCCACGTGTATACAAAATGCTTACCTCCTCACCAAACAATGAAAGCCAGCCTTAGTATTGTTATTTCCAACAACACACAAATCTCCTTCGTGTCTACAAAGTGTCAATATGCGTCGCCGGTACTAATATCAATGTATTAGAATAATAAACACGTTAAACAGTACGTCGCTCGTGTTTTTAATACCACAAGTTCAAGCCTTCGTCCTGAATAATCACGAAATCAACCAATTCCTACCCATAAACAAGACGAATTAACCCGAACTGTGTTCTATGGTTTCAATAAGGATTACAACGGCAATTTACAAGCTCATTACAACTAGCCATCCACCCAGATTTTTACCTGGAATGAACTGAAATCTCGTTGCGTTCATATACTGTCAAAATATTCTAATAACAATTCAAAATGACTTGGCTCCTGAATCCCTTCAGTAAGTTTATCAAGTTAAATGCAAAATATGGCGATGTGATATTAATATAATTACCAGAAAGATTTTCACAGCGTTCGTCATCCACACGAGTAGGCTGCTAGATCTTAACTGCAAGCTAGGAATACAATTAACTCTCATTCATACACGTGCACACTATTGCAGCAATTCCTATACTGCGTTTTAAGCACTGCTTTTTACAGAGATCTTTAATTATCTCATAACAGTG
>NC_137909.1:32630702-32640702 GCF_963457725.1 Sprattus sprattus
TCATCGATCAGCTGTGTGATTGGCCCACAATAAAGCGGTATCAGGTTATCTGCCAGCTGAATGGCCAGATTAGCCCTGGCGTGAGACAGGAGGAAAGGTCACTGTGACAGTCAGAGTCATTGAGCCCCCCGCCCCATCTTTTCTCCCGAATGGTTTGTTCCATTGCCCCCCCCCGACAGCGAGATTGATGGCCTGAGTAAATGGCACTTTTATAACAAGTGTCACTCCTAACTGATCCCTACACTGCAAAAAATGCCCCTCTAGATTTAAGACAAATAATAACATATTTAAGCAGGATTTTGCTTAAAACAAGCAAATTTGGCTGCCAGTGCGTTAAGCAAATTTGGCTTGTTAAGATTTCTTAAAATAAGTAATATTTGCTTGAAATAGGTAAAAATAACCTTACCAAGAAAGCACTAGGTAAGTACAATTTAGCTAGAAACAAGACCAACTAGATTTTTCATCTCAATATAAGAGTAATAACAATAGGTTAGAAAAGCATTTTTTGCAGTGTACAGTCAGTCTTTAATAACAGGTTTCACTCTAAAACTTACTTACTTACTTTGAAGTTTCTGGAGCCGCCAGGTATAGGGGGCTACTTTTGAGTTGCAATTGCTTGATGTTAGACTGTGTTAGGAAAATTGTTGACTCGCTAGTTTGTCATAAACAAAGTAAGCACATTTTAACAGGTTTCGCTAAGTTTAGCCGCCAGCAAGACATCTCGTTAGCGGTGTTAGCAAGATTGTTATAACTCGCTTGGACATCTTCACGTCTATTTCTTTGTAACGTTATTGTGATAGCTATGTTGGCTAGCTTGCCAACAACTTTCCTAACACAGTCAAACATCAAGCAAAGACAAAAGACAAAGTAAGACAGCAAAAAAGTTACTGAATAGTCCAGCAGAAAGTAGCCCCCTACCTGGCGGCTCCAGAAACTCCATAGTGTTACTTTAACTGATCCCTACAGTCAGTCAGTCAGTCACACACAAGACCTACACAAGATTCACACATTTCACTGATAATGGGGACCTACACAAGATTCACACATTTAACTGATAATGGGGACCTACACAGGATTCACACATTTCACTGGTTATGGGGACCTACACAAGATACTGTAATAACCGGTCATTATTTTTGTGTGTGTGTCTCTATGTGAATCTGTGTGTGTGTGTGTGTAAACCCGTGTGTGTGTTCCAGCTCCAGCTGCTCCATCTGATCTTGAGGGGGAAAGGGTGGGGTCTAATGGAATCCTCTTATCATGGAAGACCCCTCCTGATGACTCCGTCCAATCATTCGTCATCCAGTATAAGGAGGTGTGTCCTCATCCTGACGTGGCCTTCACTGAGCTCACCAGGAGTCTCTACATCCCAGAATACCTGCTGAACACACTCATACCTGGAGCTACCTATAACATCAAGGTACTCACACACACACACACACACACACACACACACACACACACACACACACACACACACCCTGATGAACACACTCATACCTGGAGCTACCTATAACATCAAGGTACACACACACACACACACACACACACACACATTCTATGACCACATGAGAATGAGTGTGTATATACTGTATGTGTGTGTGATCTGTATGTCTCTGTGTCATATGTGTGAGTGTGTGTCTTTGTGTCATGTGTGTGTGTGGTCCTGTGTTTAATAATGGATCAGCAGTGTTCAAGTATTCATGAGCTCACGAGACCCGTGGATTCCCCCATAACATCCCTCCTCTCTCAATACTGTTCATCTGTTCATCCACCCAGTCCGCTGCTGACCCCCACACACACTCCCGACATACACACACTCTCCATACACTCTCACCCCAAACACACTCACCCCACAAACACACTCCCCATACTCTCTCTCCCCACACACTCTCTCAATACACACTAACCCCACACACTTTTACCCCACACACACTCTCCCCGTTCACTCTCTCTCTCTACCTCTTTTCTATTTTCTTTCTCTCTCTCTCTCTCACTCTCCATCTGTTCTCTCTTTTTCTCATCCTCTTTTCTCTATCTTTCTTCCCCTCTGTATAGATCAGTTAGCTACTCTGACCCCTACTGTGACCCCTGATAAAGCCTTATTATGTGCCATAGTCCCTGTATTCATAAAACAGTCTAACACTCTAATTATCTGCATGTAACGCTTTATTCTAATTACATATTATTGACTAAACTTATTTCTAACTCTAACCTTAGTTTTCTTAAAAAGGACTTTGAGTGTTCTGCATGTAACTTTGGACTGTGTAACAGGTCTCTGTGTGTGTGTGTGTCTGTGTGTGTGTGTGTGTGTGTGTGTGTGTGTGTGTGTGTGTGTGTGTGTGTGTGTCTCTGTGTGTCTTTGTGTGTGTGTGTGTGTGTGTGTGTGTGTGTGTGTGTGTGTGTGTGTGTGTGTGTGTGTCTATCTGTGTGTGTTTGTGTGTGTGTGTGTGTGTGTGTGTGTGGTGTGTGTGTGTGTGTGTGTGTGTGTGTTCCAGGTGGGCTCAGAGAATAGGGATGGAGTCAGATCCTGGAGTAAATCCCTCTTCATCAAGACCTCGGAGGCTCGTGAGTGTCCCTGCAACACACTCTAGTGTGCGTGTGTGTATGTGTGTGTTAGTGTGAGTGTCTGTGTGGGTGTTTGTGTATGTGTGTGAGTGTGTGTGTGTTAGTGGGTGTGTTTTTGTATGTGTGTTTGTGTATGTGTCTTTGAGTGTGTGTGAGTGTGTGAGTTTGTGTGTGTGTGTTGGTGTGTGTTTGTGTGTGTTTGTGTATGTGTGTGTGTGTGTGTGTGTGTGTGTGTGTGAGTGTGAGTGTTTGTGTGAGTGTCTGTGTGGGTGTTTGTGTATGTGTGTGAGTGTGTGTGTGTTAGTGGGTGTGTTTCTGTATGTGTGTTTGTGTATGTGTCTTTGTGTGAGTTTGTGTGTGTGTGTTGGTGTGTGTTTGTGTGTGTTTGTGTGTGTGTGTGAGTGTGTGTGTGTGTGTGTGGGTGTGTGTGTGTGTGTGCGCGAGAGAGAGAAAAGAGAGAGAGACTTCTTGGTATCTTGTATGCTGTGATCAAATGACATGAACTGAAAGTCATCATTGAATCATTTACAGCCCAGCCTGTATCACTGCCTTCCGCCACGCCAGACTCAGGACATGTGTGTGTGTGTGTGTGTGTGTTTGGGTGTGGGTGTGTGTGTGTGTGAATATCTGTGCAATCTAACACCAACATATTTATCAATTGCCCAAATAGACAAGGATTTGTAAACCAATCACATAGTGAGTTTACTAGCAAGCTATCGATAGCTAGTATAAGTTAGCTAACCTACCTCATCATCAGCTAACGTTAGCTAGCTAAAAGTTTTGGCAAACATTTGCCAAGGCTAACGGGAGGCTTCAATCGATAATAATTAGCTAGCTATCCAAGCTGACACCCTGTAGACTCTACTGGCCCTTTGAAGTTGACTTAACGTTGGCTAATATATGCTAATAACCAGTAAACATTAGCTAGTTATCATTCACAGTTACTAGCTAATTTACCGTGGCATAAATTGCAGGGTTGTGCGCTTTCTTGAGGGTTGTTGTGTTCTTCCCACCTATTTTGAAACCACACGGTTTCTCTCTCGTTATTGTGGTGCATTGTGTTTTATTTTCTGTCAAGTTATAATTAAAGAGCGTCCAGATATCTATTCTTCTTTTTCTTTCAGTACCGAGTGCTTGAATTTGAGCCATCACATAACGTTTGTCAGGGCGTCACGCCCATATCTGGGCATCTCAGGGAGGGGAGGAGGGATACAGGACTAATCTGTGTGTGTGTCTGTGTGTGTGTGTGTGTGTGTGTGTCCCTCTCAGCCCCTGGTCTAGTGACCAATCTGACTGTGTGTGTGTGTGTGTGTGTGTGTGTGTGTGTGTGTGTGTGTGTGTCCCTCTCAGCCCCTGGTCTAGTGACCAATTTGACTGTGTGTGTGTGTGTGTGTGTGTGTGTGTGTGTGTGTGTGTGTGTCCCTCTCAGCCCCTGGTCTGGTAACTAACCTGACTGTGTGTGTGTGTGTGTGTGTGTGTGTGTGTGTCCCTCTCAGCCCCTGGTCTGGTAACTAACCTGACTGTGTGTGTGTGTGTGTGTGTGTGTGTGTGTGTGTGTGTCCCTCTCAGCCCCTGGTCTGGTGACCAATCTGACAGCGGTCCCGGAGAACCACACCTCGGTGAAGGTGACGTGGTTCCTGCCGAAGCGCATCAACGGCCTGATCACTAAGTTCGCGGTGAAGGCCAAACACGCCCGCACCGGTCAGACCGTGGAGATCCTGGAGGTCAATGCAGAGGAGATCATGAACGGAGCCCTGCCTCACTGCAATGTATGGGAGGATGTGTGTGTGTGTGTTTGTGTGTGTGTGTGTGTGTGTGAGTGTGTGTGTGTGTGTGAGTGTGAGTGAGAGTGTGTGTGTGTGTGGTGTGTGTATGTGTGTGTTTGTGTGTGTGTGCGTGAGAGAGAATGTGAGTGTGTATGTGTGTGTGTATGTGTGTGTGTGTGTGTGTGTGTGTGTGTGTGTGTGTGTGTGTGTGTGTGAGTGTGTGTGTGTGTCAGTTAGCTGCTGTGGTTTTAGTACGTATCTGTGTGTACATCTGAAAAAGCGATGGGGGGGGGTGCTTTTAGAGTTTAGTTTTCAAACAGTTTACTTAGTTCTCAGTGTTCCTTTATATCTGTGACAATTTGTACACACACACAGGAACTCTGTTGATTTGAATTACCAGAAATAAATAATAAAATAAATAGAAAATAATAAATTAAATAGAAAAAACAATTATAAATAGAAAGTAAAAATCCAATCTCTCCCAGGATGCGGCGGACATCTTGTCTCGAGGGACACCCAGTCCTGAGGATGCGTCTGTGATGACGTCGTCGTTGCCCCCGGTTACGCTCTCGGCCGTGCCCCCCGCCTCCACCTGGACCCAGCCAATCAGTGTGGGCATGGCTAGGCTCCTCCCCTACACCGCCTACGTCTTCGAAGTCTCCGCCTTCACCAGCGACGGGGAGGGGCAGATCGCCAGCACTATGACGCGCACGCCTGAGTCAGGTACACACACACACACACACACACACACACACACACACACACTCTCGCTCTGGCCATATGTGTTGATCCACACCATCAGCAACAGACACACACACACACGTCAGTAACAGGATCACCCGTCTGCAGCGATAACGTCACACTCCTGTCACACAAGACAGTGGAGAGGAAGAGAACATGATCCTCTCCAGCTCATCACACACACACACACACACACACACACACACACACACACATACACACTCTCTCACAATCTGTGTTTTTACCCAAGTGTGCCCCGTTTGTTAATACGGTTCCATGTCTTTACACGCATTTTGCGTAGATATAACGCCTGAAGTGGGTGCAATTCTGTTAGTAAATCTGAGGAGTAAAGGATCTTCAGCTGATCTGACTGTAAACGATCTGTGTCCTTATGGCAGTGTGATATATCAGTTTGGCCTTTTTAATGCATTTGCAAACATTTCTAAAATCCTGTTTTTCTCTTTGTCATGGTGGGATATTGAGTGCAGAATGATGAGGAGAACAATTGTAATAATAATTCCTATAGACTGACAATGCATCTATCCCTCTTCCATCTCTCTATCTCTCCTCCTCCTCCATCTCCTCCTCCTCTATATCTCTTTCCCACCTCCATCACTCTATCCTCCTCCTCATCCATCTCCCTCCTCCTCCATCTCTCTCTCCCTCCTCCTCCATCTCTCTCTCCCTCCTCCTCCCTCTCTCTCCCTCCATCTCTCTCTCTCTCTTTCTCTCTCTCTCTCCCTCCTCCTCCTCCATCTCTCCCTCCATCTCTCTCTCTCTCTTTCTCTCTCTCTCTCCCTCTTCCTCCTCCATCTCTCTATCCCTCCATCAGCTCCAGAGGACCCTCCTCAGAGCCTGGTGGTGGGGAACGTCACGTCTCAGTCCGTCTCTCTGTCCTGGGACCCTCCCTCCATCATCACAGGACGCTTTAGCTACGTCCTACAGCTCTATGGACCCATAGGTACACACACACACACACACACACACACACACACACACACACACACACACACACACACACCACACCAGCACACACACACACACACACACACACACACACACACACACACACACACACCACACCAGCACACACACACACACACACACACACACACACACACACACACACCACACCAGCACACACACACACACACACACACACACACACACACACACACACACACACACACACACACACACACACACACACACACACACACACACACACACACACACACACACACCACACACAAAACACACCCAACACATGCATACACACACATGCACGCACATACATACACACACATTGACACACATACTCATATATGCACTTTAGGGATGTGCATCTCATCACTGAGGAAGATGCGATACACATCTCGATGCACTGCCAACGATCCGATACATTAAAGATACATAAAAGCAGCTACTAATGCGATACGATACGATTCACCCCTATTGCGATGCAGTACGATTCGACACGATGCGATTAGACACTATGCGATTCAACAAGGTGCGATACAAAATAATGCAATTTTATATTATTCATAATGATTCATTTATTTGTCATACAACAAATCATTAAAAAAGAATCTGACAAAATATAACATGTATATGTACGTGTGTGAGTGTTCTCTAAATGTCATTTCTTTTTTTTTTTTAACTATAGGCCTACCAGGCAGTCACAACACAGTTTGCTTCATCCTAAACATGTGGATCAAATGCCTCACACAATCAATTTAACTTATTTGCCCTATTTTAAGGTTTTTCTTTAGGTTTTGAGTTGATCCACATGATCAGGATGAAGAAAAAAGTATAATGGAGACTAGCTGCTAGATTTCCTTTTCCAATTTAAGGAAGGCACAGGTAAATTCAAGTAACAAATAGAGAGTTTAGCTACGGTATATGGAGTATATTCTTACCTCTTCCTCCATCATCACCTCTGCTATTATCTTTAAAAATACCATGTCCTTGGTGCCGTGGTCTTCCAAGAAAGCCAGGTCTTTGAAACGTGGTTCAAGCGCCAGTGTTGTGTCTGAACGCGTTCATTGAATGAAAGTTCATGAACTCGTTCATAATTTTGGTGAAAGTGAACTGAACGTAGGGTATTACTGCCTGATGAACGATACTGTGAGCGTGTTCATTCTGGTGTCTGAGAACTGCACGTTCACTCTTTTTAATTTCGTTCAATAAGGTGATAGATTTCTAGAGACTTCCATGCGAAAAACACCGTTAGTAATCGTCGCTTATCCCACTGTCTATTCCTGTGAGAGCCCCGAAGTTGAGTAGAGGTCGAGAGCGGTAATGCAGACAGATAGTGATTTTAGAAAAGTTACAGACTTTACGAGAAGCGGCCATTAACAGCAGTGGAGATGAGAGCGCGTTTAAGAAACAGTAAGAGAGGTGGAATCTATCTAAATATAAAATGATTGGTCTTGTATTGAGATTATACCGATACAAAAATGTTAGAACTGATGCATTGCGATTCATCTCACATTGTATCCGGTCCACACTTTTTTGATCCGGGCCATCGTATCGTGAACTTTTATGCCGGTGCATCGTGGCGAACCGGTGAATCTTCCCATCCCTACTGCACATGTATATTTGAAGTGCTTCTGAAATCAACAAAACAAATCATTTGTGTAATCACAAATTAACATCACATCACAAATTGAGCTCCTTCCATACTTCCTTTGGTGGTGGAATATGTGGTGTGTGTGTGTGTGTGTGTGTGTGTGTGTGTGTGTGTGTGTGTGTGTTACAGGGCACATCTTTGAGAACAGCACGAGTGATCTGAAGTTCCTGTACTCTGGCTTGACCCCGTACACACACTACCGCATCGGTGTGAGCGCCAAGTCTGCTGGACTACTGGGCCCCGACGCAGAGGCCTACATACTCACCACCGCTGAGAGTAAGATGTGTGTGTGTGTGTGTGTGTGTTTCTGTGTGGTGTGTGTGTGTGTGTGTGTGTGTGTGTGTGTGTGTGTGTGTGTGTGTGTGTGTGTGTGTGTGTGTGTGTGTGTGTGTGTGCGTGTATTTGAGTGTGTGTGTGTGTGTGTGTGTGTTTGAGTGCGTGAGTGAATACATTTGTGAAATAAATATGTGTGTTTGTGTGCACATCAGGCAAATTTTTTAATATTCTGTAACGGTGGTTTGTTTTGCGTGTTTGTGTGTGTCTGTGTGTGTTTGGGTGTGTGTGTGTGAGTGTGTATGTATGTATTTGGTGTGTGTGTGTGTGTCTGTCTGTCTGTCTGTCTGTCTGTCTGTGTGTCTGTGTGTGTTTTGTGTGTGTGTGTGTGTGTGTGTGTGTGTGTGTGTGTGTGTGTGTGTGTGTGTGTGTGTGTGTGTGTGTGTGATTGTGTGTGTGTGTGTGTGTGTGTGTGTGTGTGTGTGTGTGTGATTGTGTGTGTGTGTGTGTGTGTGTGTGTGTGTGTGTGTAGCTCCTAGTGCTGTCTCCCTGTTAAGTGCTGAAGCTGTGGACTCTACCTCTGTGCGTTTGTCCTGGAGTACGCCCACTCAACCAAACGGACCAATCACACGCTACCGCATACGTGTGGTCTACTATGACCTCACAGTACAGGACATTACACTGCATGGCCTACAGGTACACCTGACCTGATACACACACACACACACACTCTCTCTCTTTTAACCAAAGCCACTTACAAGGGTGTATACACATTTTTTTTTTTTTACACTGATGGCACACTGCAAATCAGGAGCAATTAGGGGTTCAGTGTCTTGCTCAAGGACATTTCGACAGGGGATCCAACTAGCAACCTTCTGATTACTATATGACTTCTCTACCTCCTGTACCACTGTCTTTCCCACATACAGTATACCTACACACATGTACACACACTCACTCGCTCTCTCTCACACACACATACACACACTCAGAAACTAACACATATACTACACACATATCACCTCTCACACACATAATCACACACAATTTCGACCTGTGATATATTATGACACACACATTTACACACATATACACACACACTCACACCCACCCACCCACACACACACACACACACACACACACACACACACACACCTGTGATATAATTTGGCTGTTGTGTTCTAGGAGAGCAACGAGACCGATGATGCAGAGGGTACTTCACCACGCCGTCGCCGTGGGCGATCAGCTGACGTCACCACGGCAACCCCTCTGGCTGTGTTCACGCTGTCCGCCTCGCCCACCCTCGTCCACACCGCCGCCCAGGGCCTGACCAGCGCTGACCAGTTCACAGACGACCCAGCAGAGGGCGCCGTCACTGACCCGGATGCTCAGACCGACACTAACCTCACCCCGACCTCGGCTCCGCCCCTCACCCCCACTGACCCGCCCACTTCCCTCCCCTGGGTCACCGTCACCCCCGACAACAGCACCGACAGCGCCGAGCGGAATGACACTGATTCTGTAACCGTGACGATGCCCTCTGACCTCTCACCTTTGACCTCAGGAACTGATGAGCAGCACACCTTCACAGGTGCAACGGCAGCAGGTCACACACTCCAAACCCGGGCCGCCACGCGTGCTGCAGTCACCGGGGGGGTCGAAGGTAAATAACCTGCGTCACCTCACCAGATCCTCCTGGCTTAGCAGCATAGCTATCTTTCACCTCATGCTATTAGCTCATTCCGCTGGTTAGCATGACGTTATGCTATTCTGCTGGTTAGCATGACGTTATGCTATTCCGCTGGTTAGCAGGGCGTTATGCTATTCCGCTGGTTAGCAGGGCGTTATGCTATTCCGCTGGTTAGCAGGGCGTTATGCTATTCCGCTGGTTAGCAGGGCGTTATGCTATTCCGCTGGTTAGCAGGGCGTTATGCTATTCCGCTGGTTAGCAGGGCGTTATGCTATTCCGCTGGTTAGCAGGGCATTATGCTATTCCGCTGGCTAGCAGGGCGTTATGCTA
>NC_137909.1:32648202-32655702 GCF_963457725.1 Sprattus sprattus
CCTTTTGGGGTTTCATGGAAAATCTTATGTTTGTATGTGTGTTCACCTCTTCAAAGATGTGTTTGCATGCCGTGTGCTTGTTAGAATTATTTATTTATGCTTAAAGTTAGCTAGAATTGTCACTACCGAAACAGTCACTACCGAAACATATGGTAGTGACCTGATGATTGCAGTAGTGACAAAATGAAATGGTAAGTAGTTCAATCCCATAATTTTTAAATAAATGTGTTGTGTGGACTAAAGGGCGGCCCAGAGCACCTTTTGGAAGATTTTGGGAGAGAAATGAACATCCATCCAACAGTGCAGTCACTACCGAAACACTGGATGTCACTACCGAAACAGTGCAGCACTACCGAAACACAGGATGTTTTGTAAAAAATTAAGTATATTGAGTAATCAACTAAAATGTTATGATACTGATTGGATTAATGTATGTTCAATTTCATCAATGAACAACTCTGGAATCAATATGATCAGTATTTTGCATTTTACAAAGAAATATTGCACTTAGATTTTGATGAATTGTATAAATTGAACTTGAAAATTTGGTAAAAAATTCATTTTCATGGATTTCATTGTGAAAACCTTCAAGAAATATTTGTAAAAATACTCTTCAGAGAAGGGAAGGAAACACAATCTGAACAGGTCAATAATAATACTTTTTTACTATAGTAAATGTGATGTTTCGGTAGTGACAATTTTTGGAAGAGGAAAAACATTCCAACACATTCTGAAAATACAATATAAAAATTGACTGTTCTTTTACTAGATAAGTGTACTTTAGATATGGTACAATATACATACGGACAAAGTTTTGGGAATAAAACATAAAAAAAATCAAAATATTTCCGACTTGACTTTGCACCAATTCGGTAGAATGGCCCATATACTGAATGCTGCTGTGTGTGTGTTTCTCCCTCAGTGCCCTCTGACCCCCCACAGAATGTCACCATCAGTGATGTCACACACTCCTCCTTCAACCTCAGCTGGTCGCCGCCCACCGAACCCAACGGCATCTTACAGCACTATACACTCTACTATAGCAACAACAACACACTTTACACACAGGTCAGTCACACACACACACACACACACACACACACACACACACACACACACACACACACACACACACACACACACACACACACACACACACACACACTCTACTACAGCAACAACAACACACTTTACACACAGGTCAGACACACACACACACACACACACACACACACACACACACACACACACACACACACACACAGACACTCTACTACAGCAACAACAACACACTTTACACACAGGTCAGTCACACACACACACACACACACACACACACACACACACACACACACACACACACACTCTACTACAGCAACAACGACACACTTTACACACAGGTCAGTCACACACACACACACACACACACACACACACACACACACACACACACACACACACTCTACTACAGCAACAACAACACACTATACACACAGGTCAGTCACACACACACACACACACACACACACACACACACACACACACACACACACACACACACTCTTCTACAGCAACAACGACACGCTTTACACACAGGTCAGTCACACACACACACACACACACACACACACACTCTACTACAGCAACAACGACACGCTTTACACACAGGTCAGTCACACACACACACACACACACACACACACACACACACTCTTCTACAGCAACAACGACACACTATACACACAGGTCAGTCACACACACACACACACACAGACACACACACACACACACACACACACACACAGACACACACACACACACACACACACACACACACACACACACACAGACACACACACACACACACACACACACACACACACACACACACACACACACACACACACACACACACACACACACACAGGGCAAATGTAAACTTCATATTAGGACAAAAATGTCTTAAATGGCTACAATACAATGGGCCTCATTCTCTAAGTTACTTCTGAAATGTTTCTTACGGACTTTAGCAAACCAACGTAAGGAAAACATATCCGCCAGATTCATGAACGCCTGAAAATGTGTTCCTACGCAGCAGAAGTGTTCTGAGCTGTGCTCCCTGGAAGAGGTTTTTTAAATTGAAAGCGTGTTCTCGTGCACCTGGATTTGCATAAATAAACGCCCCGCCAGCTCCTTATAGCACGCAACCGTAGTGACATGTGCAGTCAGAATCGACCATATCTACACGAAAGCAACTCGTGAGTGAGTCAGGTCAAAGAGGAAAGATAGCACTGGTCTAGTAAGTGCAGATCTAACTTCACCCTTTCTCTCGCTCTCTCCCTCTAATTAACTAATCTCTCTAATTAACTAATTAACTTCTCTCTCTCTCTCTCTCTCTCTCTCTCTCTCTCTCTCTCTCTCTCTCTCTCTAGCGTGTGCCCTCTAGCGTGTTCTGGTGGCGTGTGGTGGGCGTGTCTGGGGGCGTGACCTTCAGCGTGTGGATGACCTCCAGCACGGCGGCTGGGGACGGGGGCGTGGCCAGCCCGCCACTCAACGTCTCCACCCTGGAGGACGGTTAGTAACCATGGCGACCGGCGAGGGGGAGTGGCTCTGTGTCTGCACTGTTTTTCCCGCCCTCCTTTGAGATCCTGAAAATCACACTAAAACACACACTCTAGACGCCACACACTCTAGACGTCACACACACTCTCTGCATCTCTGTCAAAGGAGACGGTCGGAGTGTTTCAGTCTTATTCCCAGCGGCTGTGGGTGTGAGTGTGTGTGTGTGTGTGTGTATAAATGTGTGTGTGTGTGTGTATAAATATGTGTGTGTGTGTGTTTGTGTGTGTGTGTGTGTAAGTGTGTGTGTGTGTGTGTGTGTGTTTGTGTGTGTGTGTATAAATGTGTGTGTGTGTGTGTATAAATATGTGTGTGTGTGTGTTTGTGTGTGTGTGTGTGTGTGTGTGTGTATAAATGTGTGTGTGTGTCCCTGGGAGTTAGGCTGGCAGTCCTTGTTTGTGTTTCCTTTTGCAAATGATGCTGAGAGTTTAGCTAAACTTTATCATTATATATTTAAAAGTTATATTTATCTCTGAAATAGACGGGTAGAGATTAGAATGTGTCATTGTAGTCTAGTCCTCTGGACGTTAATGCATCCTGTTGTTATTGGTGTTGTTGTAATGAAGCACTATTCCTATTCTCATTCATATGTTGTGTTTAAAGGTAGGTCTTGAGTTTTAGTGTGATTTTGAGAAAAATGGTGCAGACACTCCTATGACTGAGAAAACCCCTCAGAGTCACCAGGTGTCATTATATTATTACAGATGATAATAATATAACCTCTCTTTCTCTGTGTGTGTGTGTGTGTGTGTGTGTGTGTGTGTGTGTGTGTGTGTGTGTGTGTGTGTGTGTGTGTGTGTGTGTGTGTGTGTGTGTGTGTGTGTGTGTGTGTGTGTGCTTGTAAGACTATTACAGGGAAGCCCAATCAATCCTGCTTCGCGTCGTCCTAATGCCCCTGTCCTTACTGTGCTCAGAAAGCGCCTCATGACACATTACTGTCCTGCACAACCACACACACACACACACACACACACACACCCATACACACACACACTCTCTCTCTCTCTCTCTCTATTTCAAGCACACACACTCTCTCGCTCTCTCTCTCAAACACACAAACACTCTCTCTCTCACACACACACACAGATACACACACTCTTTCTCTCTCTCTCTCTCTTGAGTCTTCTTCCAGAAGGTCATTTTGCAGGTTGATTCAAAACACCTTGAGCTGGACTTGGACAAATGCACATGTGTACCACTGGAGTTGAGGGGGGATTACTCATGTGGTATTTGTGTATGAATGAATAAGTCTGAAGTATCTACTAATGCCCCTCCCCTCGTTATAATGCCCCTCCCTTTGTTATAATGCCCCTCCCCTTGTTGTTATGCCCCTCCCCTTGTTGTAATGCCCCTCCCATTGTTATAATGCTGTGTTGTCCTGCTGCCCTATCCTGGTGTGTTTTGATTCTGCTGTGGTGTAGAGATGATGTTTCACCAATGCGTCCTGCTGTGATGTGCTTCCTGATGTATTATATGCCTATATGTGTATACATAATATAATATAATATATATATGCCTGTATGTATGTATATATATATTATGAACAGAAGTCATGTGCAGGAATGCCATTGACACACTCAAGAACAGGAAACTATGTATGTGCTATGTGTCATCATTCTTGTGCAATATAGCTTTTCATAACTTATAACTTTATGTAGTGGCGACTGATTCATTGAGTGTGTTGAGAGAGAGTGAATGTGTGTGTGTGTGTGTACACCTGATCACACGTCAGAGATGTTAGTTAATCAGTGATATCAGTGTGTTCCCTGTTCTTCAGAGTCTCCCCCCCCCGCTACTTGAGTGTTGGTTGAGTCCAGTGTTAACTCCACCCCCCCTCTCCACAGTGCCCAGTGGTCCGGTCCACAACCTGTCGTCTCAGATCTTCAGCTCCACGGCCGTCATCGTGAGCTGGGACCCACCCCTGGAGCCCAACGGCCGCGTCTTCTACACACTCAGCCTGCTGGTGATTATGATGTTTTTATGTACCATTACACACACACACGCGCACGCACGCACGCACGCACACACACACACACACACACACACGCACTAATACACACACACACACACACACACACACACACACACTCTCTCTCTCTCTCTATCTCAAGCACACACACTCTCTACTCTCTGTACCATCCCATCAACCTGCCTACAGGTGGAAAATAGCAATATGCTAGAACATTTACATTTACATTAAGTCATTTAGCAGACACTTTTATCCAAAGCGACTTACAAGGATGTATACACTGATGCCACACTGCACATCAGGAGCAATTAGGGGTTCAGTGTCTTGCTCAAGGACACTTCGACAGGGAATCAAACTAGCAACCTTCTGATTACTAAACGACTTCTCTACCTCCTGGACCACTGTCGCCTAGAACCTGGCATAATGCATTTTCTCATGATTTATGTTAATTAATTCATGTTTTTAATGTTTTATTGTGCACTGTAAATAAATAAATTCCAAATTGCAGGAGGCCGGCACAACCCACGCCTCCGCCAACCGCACCTCCAACCGCACCGTCACCAAGACGACCACCGACACCGTCTACCTCTTCACCAAGCTGCGCAAGTACTTCCCCTACGTCCTGAAGGTTACCCCGGCAACCAAGGCTGGCCCCGCCCTCAACCACACCAGCATGCTATCTGTCAGGACGGATGAAGATGGTATGGACACATGCACACACGCACACACACACACACACACACACACACACATATACACACACACACACGCACAAACAACTTCATACTAATTCAGCAAAGCAGTTGGTAATAAAAGTTAAGAAGACCATGCATGCTGACTTTCAGGTTTTGCCTTCTATATTTGTGTGTGTGTGTGTCTGTGTGTGTGTCTGTATGTGTGTGTGTGTGTGTAGTGCCCAGTTCCCCCCCTCTCCCGGCGGCCAGCAGGAACCTGTCCTCCTCCTCCATCTTGGTCCAGTGGTCTGCTCCCGCGGAGCCCAACGGGGAGATCCTGGAGTACGTGGCCGTCCTGCAGAGCACGGGGCTGTACAACTCCACCTACACACCCCACACACACCTCACGCTCACACACCTCACGCCGTACACACCCTACAACCTGTCCATCGCCGCCGTGAACCGCAAGGGCATGGGCCCCTCCCTCCTGCTTGACCTGCACACGGACGAAGCAGGTGAGCCCGCCCCCTTCACCTCCTTCTGAACATGTGTGTGTGTGTGTGTGTGTGTGTGTGTGTGAGTGTGAGTGTGAGTGTGTGTGTGTGTGTGTGAGGGCATGGGCCCCACCCTCCTGCTGGACCTGCACACGGACGAAGCAGGTGAGCCCCGCCCCTTCACCTTTCACCTCACTTCTGAACATGTTTGTGTGTGTGTGTGTGTGTGTGCTATCAGCCTAAACGTTTAGTTTTCACCATGTCTCTTGGTGGTCTGATTGGATGGAAATCTAGCCCCTGTCCCTCGAGACATTTAACCACATGTCTGTCCCCTGCCTGTCCCCCATCAGGTCCCATGTCCCCGCCCCTGTCCCTCGAGATCTTTAAGTACACGTCTGTCTCTGTGTGATGTCTGTCTCTGTGTGACGTCTGTCTCTGTGTGACGTCTGTGTCTGTGTGACGTCAGGTCCCATGTCCCCGCCCCTGTCTCTAGAGATCTTTAACCACACGTCTGTCCCCCGTCTGTCCCTCGTCAGGTCCCATGTCCCCTCCTCTGTCTCTGGAGATCTTTAACCACACGTCTGTCCTCCGTCAGGTCCCATGTCCCCGCCTCTGTCTCTAGAGATCTTTAACCACACGTCTGTCCCTCGTCAGGTCCCATGTCCCCGCCTCTGTCCCTCGAGATCTTTAACCACACGTCTGTCCCCCGTCTGTCCCTCGTCAGGTCCCATGTCCCCGCCCCTGTCCCTCGAGATCTTTAACCACACGTCTGACTCTGTGGGACATCTGTCTCTGTGTGACGTCTGTCCCCCGTGTGTCCTCCGTCAGGTCCCATGTCCCCTCCTCTGTCTCTGGAGATCTTTAACCACACGTCTGTCCCCCGTCAGGTCCCATGTCCCCTCCTCTGTCTGTCTCTGGAGATCTTTAACCACACGTCTGTCCTCCGTCTGTCCTCCGTCAGGTCCCATGTCCCCTCCTCTGTCTCTGGAGATCTTTAACCACACGTCTGTCCCCTGTCAGGTCCCATGTCCCCTCCTCTGTCTCTGGAGATCTTTAACCACACGTCTGTCCCCTGTCAGGTCCCATGTCCCCTCCTCTGTCTCTGGAGATCTTTAACCACACGTCTGTCCCCTGTCAGGTCCCATGTCCCCTCCTCTGTCTCTGGAGATCTTTAACCACACGTCTGTCCCTCGTCAGGTCCCATGTCCCCGCCCCTGTCCCTCGAGATCTTTAACCACACGTCTGACTCCGTGGTGCTGCGCTGGGAGCCCAGTCTGGAGCCCAATGGACAGGTGCAGCATTACGGCTTCAGGATACTGGACCTCAACACACACACTCTCACCTACCAGGTACGCTCACACAGGAGTGTGTGTGTGTTTGTGTGTGTTCTAACAACACCCTAGATCATTCATCAGTCAGTTCCTTAATTCCATGGATACAGGGTGATGTGAGCTTGTGTTTCTTTTCTCCAGTTGCTGTAACTCCAAACCCTTAATGAGATGAATGAACGTACTCACATGTGGTGGTGTTTTATAATGTTCTTCCTGTTTCCCAGAATTCCACAGGTGCAGCCACACAGGCTGAGCTGACAGGGTTCCGGCCTCACAGGATGTACGAGATCAGTGTGTGTACCTACACCAGAGCAGGCCATGGAGACGAGTACAGCCAGCCTGTTATATTCACTACCAATGAGTCAGGTAACTCACACACACACACACACACACACACACACACACACACACAC
>NC_137909.1:32670702-32675702 GCF_963457725.1 Sprattus sprattus
GTATGTCATGTATATGTCCCGATACCAGCAGGATTCAGTGGACTGTAGACCAATGTGATATATACTGTTAGCTCAGGGTCAGGGTAGGTTAGAAACCCTTGATGATATTTAAATGGTGATTTAATTCATATTATTTTGTGTTGTATTGTAAAATCTCGCCTTGAACATTTCAGACTTCTGAGCTATAGAAAGTCTCTCAAGTAAGTGATGTGTGTATAGGTCTGAGTGCATCTGTGTGTGTGTGTAGATATAGTTGCCATAGTTCTATAGAAAATCTTTTTTGTAGATCCTGTAGTGTTTTTAGGCATGTGTTTTTCCAAAGATGCATATGCATGCGTGTGTGTGTGTGTGTGTGTGCGTGTGTGTGTGTGTGTGTGTGTGTGTGTGTGTGTGTGTGTGTGTGTGTGTGTGTGTGTGTGTGTGTGTGTGCAGTACTGTACTGTACTGAGTGAATTATGGCATGCAGTTTGATCATCGTGTTTACTCCCAAGTCATCATGAAGAGCGAAGATGACTTGATTGTTTCCATAGAAACATGATAGTGCTAGTGTGTGTGTGTGTGTGTGTGTGTGTGTGTGTGTGTGTGTGTGTGTGAAACATGATAGCCGCTGTCATTCCTAATGTGTGCCCCCCCCCCCCCCCCCCCAGGCCGGTGAACAAGAAGGGCTTCCTGCAGCACGTGGAGGAGCTGTGTGCCAACGACAACGTCAAGTTCCTGGAGGAGTTCTCAGTGAGTCACGGAGGGTTTTCATTGGCTCCTGCTTCCCTGTGTGTCGTCTGATTGGTGCCCTGTTTCATCTAGTTTCAAATAGAACACATGTGATGCTTGCTGCTTGTTGTGATTGGTGAACAGCACTGTCTTGTGTATTGTGATTGGTCAACAGCACTGTCTTGTGTGTTGTGATTGGTCAACAGCACTGTCTTGTGTATTGTGATTGGTCAACAGCACTGTCTTGTGTGCTGTGATTGGTCAACAGGACTGTCTTGTGTGTTGTGATTGGTCAACAGCACTGTCTTGTGTGTGGTGATTGGTCAACAGGACTGTCTTGTGTGTTGTGATTGGTCAACAGCACTGTCTTGTGTGTTGTGATTGGTCAGGATCTGCCTAAGCTGCTGCCAGACTTGGCCACATCAGACGCCGATCTGCCCTGGAACCGCTCCAAGAACCGCTTCACCAACATCAAGCCCTGTATGTACACACACACGCCGCACACACACACACACACGCGCACACACACACACACACACACACACACACACACACACACACACACACACACACACACACACACACACACACACACACACACACACACACACACACACACACACACACACACACATACAAGTCCTTATACACCCTGACAAACACACACACACACACACACACACACACACACACACATAAAAGTCCTTATACATCCTGACACACACACGCACACACATTTATAAAATTCTTTTTGATTGCCTAGACAACAACAACAGAGTGAAGTTGCTCTCTGAGCCGGGGATGCCTGGATCGGACTACATCAACGCCAGCTTCATCTCTGTTAGTCATACATGCATGCTGACCCTGTGTGTGTGTGTGTGTGTGTGTGTGTGTGTGTGTGTGTGTGTGTGTGTGTGTGTGTGTGTGTGTGTGTGTGTGTGTACATCAACGCCAGCTTCATCTCGGTTAGTCATACATGCATGTTGGGGTACAGTACCTCCTGATGGTGTGATTGACTGTGTGTGTGTATGTTTGTGCGTGATTGATGGTGTGTGTGTGTGTGTGTATGTGTGTGTGTGTGTGATTGACTGTGTGTGATTGATGGTGTGTGTGTGATTGACTGAGTATGTGTGTGTGTAAGATTTACTGTATGTCCCACACTATGCTATCTATTCTGGAGTTTTGGGAGTCTAGGACATGTTCAGGGGAACGGAGGAAGTTTTTCTCCAAATCATAATATGGAGACAATCATGTTTTCTTTATGCTTACGTGGGTTAGGGTTATGTGGTCAGCATAATACGCTTCCTCCTTTACTTGTAACACAGTCATGTAAACCAGTGTGTGTGTGTGTGTGAGTGTGTGTGTTTGTGTGTATTTGTGCGTGCATGTGCTAACGTGTGTGTGTGTGTGTGTGTGTGTGTGTGTGTGTGTAGGGGTACCTGTGTCCCAATGAGTTCATCGCGACCCAGGGTCCTCTGCCGGGGACTGTGGCCGACTTCTGGAGGATGATCTGGGAGACGCGGACTAAGACCATCGCCATGCTCACACAGTGCTTTGAGAAGGGACGGGTGAGTGTGTGTGTGTGTGTGTGTGTCTATTTGTGTGTGTGTGTGTTAGTGTGTGTGTGTGTGTGTGTGTGTGTGTGTATGTGTGTGTGTGTGTGTGTGTGTATGTGTGTGTGTGTGTGTGTGTGTGTACGTGTTCACTCAGTGCTTTGAAAAGGGACGGGTGAGTGTCTTTTCAGTGTGTGTGTGTGTGAACATGCTCAATCAGTGCTTGGAAAAGGGACAGGTATGTTGCAGCATTATCATTCTTCACATTTCTCACTCTGCATATGTGTGTGTGTGTGTGTGTGTGTGTGTGTGTGTGTGTGTGTATATGTATGTGCTCTGTCTTTGTCTAAAATATTCTATGAACAGTTATCACAATTATACAACAAAGGCCTTAGAGATGATGATTCTTCTGTTCTATTACATGTTACTGTTTCAATTGTAAACATAAATCTTTGGATTTGTGTTTGTGTGTGTGCGTGTGCGTGTACATGTGTGTGTGCGTGTACATGTGTCTGCGCATTCATACATGTGTGTGTGTGCGTGTGTGTGTGTGTGGGTGACAGATTCGTTGTCATCAGTACTGGCCAGAGGATAATAAGCCGGTGACGGTGTTTGGGGACATCGTCATCACCAAACTCACCGAAGACGTCTTTCCTGACTGGACTGTTAGAGCACTGAGAGTGGAGAGGGTAACACACACACACACACACACACACACACACACACACACACTCACGCACACTCTCTCTCATACACACACAGGCTCACACACACACACTCACACACACACACACACACACACACACACACACACACACACTCACACACACTCACACACACACACACACACACACACACACACTCACACTCACACTCACACTCACATTCACAAACTCACTCACTCACACACACATGTACACACGCACACACGCACACTCACACACTCACTCACTCACACACACACACACACACACACACACACGCACTCACACTCACACTCACACTCACACTCACACTCACACTCATACTCACACACACACACTCCCTCCTTCATCTGTGCTGGGTTTGTGTGTGTGTCAGCGGCGCCGGAATGATTTCAGTGGTGGGGGGGCCAAATGCGTGTGCATGTGTCACTCTCCTTAATTTTTGCTATATCAATCGCGCGCATGCAGGCAGCCAGGCGCTAAGCAGTTTGACAACATTTTCATGAACGCAACCTACATCTACTCAGCTCTGCTACTCATCCTATAAATACATGTTCCTTATGCGGCACAAATTAAAACAGGCTTTCCAATGGTATAATATGTATTGCCCAGAGGCATTGATACAAAAAGAAACAATCTACCAAACACACATTTCCTTACTTTTTGTCCGATGTTTATCTATACCGCGAAATAGGCTAGTCTTTATATTGTAAGGCACTCGCTAAAGTCCAATTCTCTCGCCATCTCAAGAGAGCATTCAGTCTCCCTCTCCTGAATATGGGAACAGTCGGGTCCCCCTGTTTAGCGGTCTTCGCCATAGACATGATTAGGTCTATGGTCTTCGCTGCCGCTATTCTATTCTACGTCCGCGTCTTCGAACTTGAGTTGTTGTGGGACCGCAGTGCAGTGTGGGAGCAGGAGCATTACACTGCGACGCTTAGCTTAAATTCTAAGAATATGTGTGTTGTATTCATCAAAAATATGTGTGGTTTGTGTGTAAGCCTTCCTGTTATTATGTCAATGTGTTCCAATTCATGTAGTTTGAAGTGCGTACCATGCTCATGTTGTATACAGGTGTCGGAGTTATTACTGACTATAGGTCTCTCACCATGGTACTGAAAATTAAGCCAAACACTTAAAGACAGCGTGGAAACTTTGATTATTGTCGAAATGCTGGAATGTATCTTACTTGCTGCAAATTCTTGGGTATGCGATCATGACTTAAAGCCCCCGAGATGATCATCCTGTTAAATAATGAAACGTTGATTCTTTCAAAATACTATACGAAATGTGGGCCTGGCCAGTGGCGTAAGGCCCGTATGCAGGATAGGCATAGTAGAAATTAGACGACTTGCAAGAGCACCACAACAAATAAAAAACTGGTGACGGCGCACCAAAATTAACAAACTCCAAACTGCACACCAAAAGACCAAAGACACAATAAAAACTAAAAGGCAATACCCGATCATTTAAATAGATAAAAATGTGCGTATACTTACATCATAGCTGAATTTTCCTGGACACATTTCGCCAGTTATTTGTCTTCCATGTTAGCGAAGCAAAGAGCCAGCAGGGCTCACAGTAGGCTACATTTAGTTGGGGTGAGTAGCATAGCCATGTCTTTGGTAACTCCAAGCCAGACTTGGTTTTGCAAACGTAATATGCTCTTGTAAAGCAGCGGTTATACTCGGTATTCCGTGGGAAGGAGCCAGTAGGTTTGCATGACCCCATGGAGACTATATAACGTTTGATGTTTGGGCTGGTGCTAGCCAGCGAGCTGCTGCTACCATCTATTGCCTCAGATCTCTCTTGCTCCCGCTCAATTTCGATCTCCCCCTTAGGAATCCTTTGGGGAAAAAATCCGATTTTTGGCAACTTATTCCTGTCTTTGACCAATTTTTCTTTTTGTTTACGTTTTTGAGATCCACTTTTATGTTTGTATTTCAAATTCGACTTCATCTCTATCACTCGCTCAGGTTCAACTTTTAGTTGTTTAATGGTTGCCTAAGCTACGCAATACACGTTCAGTATCATA
>NC_137909.1:32680702-32698202 GCF_963457725.1 Sprattus sprattus
GTGTGTGTGTGTGTGTATGTGTTGAATGAAGTAAATCAATATACCACTGGAACAAGCTAGTGACAAAAACATACTAAATGTGTCACTCTTTAACTTTCTTGGACAGATATATTGACACGTCACTGTTTAGGCAAACAATATACAATTAAATATAATCCACGACAATGTGTCCTGACTATAAAGGGGTCAAACAGAAGGGAATTCTTAGAACATGGCAGCCAAGAATGACTTCTCCAATGCGTGCGTGCGTGCGTGTGTGTGTCAGACACCTCAGTCAATTCCTATCCCCCGTCCCTCCCTCCGTGTCAGAGGTCATTCTTCTTCTTCTTCTGGTACGGGAAGACACATCACTGTTCCCTCTTTCCACTCACACCTCAGGAAAACACCCCCCCCTAGAGGCTGCCACAGGATTTGCATCACATACATGCTCTCATGGTTACATTTAATCAGCAGAGCAGTGGTTTGCATGGTAGTACTAATAGTTAAAGGTGGAGTGTGAGGATCAATTTACTGAATTTCACAAAAATGTGCATTGGGTTACAATTACGGACTACGCCTTTAACACACCACATTTTGGTTGCTCACCTCAGTTTCTCACACACACACACACACACACACACACACACACACACACACACATTTCTGTTGCTCACCTCAGTTCCTCGAGTCGCCAGTGTGGATCCTCCACCAGGGGGCGCAGTAGCTTCCTGCCCTGATCACCAGGAGAGTTCCCTGTGAGGTCCAGCTCATGTAGGTGCCCGGGGTTGGACCTCAGGGCCGAGGCCAAGGAAGCGCATCCCTCCTCTGTGATGTCACAGCCTGCCAGCCTTAGTGGAGAGGGGGGGAGGGGGTTAGTGCTCATAAATCCTAAAGAGTGAAATGTTTGTGTTTCTATGGCTCTCATTGGGTTTTTATGGAACGACAAATAATCCGCTGTATAAATGCAGTCCATAATGTTGGAATAAGACACACACTCGTCCCGCCGTCTTTACCTGAGAACCTCCTCCCCTTAGAACCTCACCACCTTAGAACCTCCTCACCTCAAAACCTCCTCCCCTGAGAACCTACTCCCCTTAGAACCTCCTCATCTGACAACCTTATAACCTCCTCACCTTAGAACCTCCAGTGTGCAGCTGGCGCTCTGTAAACCCTCGGACAGGAGCTTCACCCCGGCGTCCTGTAGGTCGTTCTCACTCAGCACCAGCTCTTTGAGATGTGAGCCAATCAGAATAGAGGCCACAGCTCCACAGCTGCTCTCTGTCAGGTTGCACTCATTCAACCTAAAGAGCGAGATAAACAGAGGACTAATGTACACATGAGTATCAATCACTTGAGTGGACACACAGAAGATCTAACAAGAGATACAATAAGAGATAAGAGATATTCACTTTGTTATTGATTATTTTTGTGAGAAAAGTTGAATTAAATTAAGGGAGATTTGATTAAATTAGCATGCATTGGAATGTTGCATGAAGTCATAAAAGCTCCCTGACAAATTCCACACGTCATTACAGAATGGAATGCTTTGACTTATCTTATGAAAAGTTATTTAGGTGTATATGTAGTTATATATGTATGTAGTTATGCTATGTACATAGTTATGTACACAATTACATATATAATTCTCACTTGAGTGTGTGTAGTTGGCTGTGCTTGTCTCTGATGACAGATGAGAGCAGCTGCACTCCTCCTCTCCGGGCTCGTTGCCACCCATGTCCAGCTCTATGAGGGGCTGAGGGCTCTCTCTCAGGGCAGCGGACAGACTGGCACAGCCAGCCGAGCTGATCTTATTATTATACAACCTGAACACACACACACACACACACACACACACACACACACACACACACACACACACACATAAACACACACACGCACACACACACACACACACACAGACATTAGCATAATCAATAACCAGATAATGTGCTGATAGGCACCTCAGGGACTCAGAGGCACATACAGTAGCTGCTGGATCACCTGATACCACACACTACTGACACACACTCTCTCACACACACACACACAGCGGCTTCATCACCTGAGGATCTCCAGGCTGCAGTCAGGCCCCCTCAGTGCCTCTGTGATGAGCGTCAGGCCTACATCATCCAGCTCCTGGTGACTAAGGTCCAGCTCTCTCAGTGTCCCACTGCTCAGCCACGCGGCCAGAGTCCTGATGTGCTTATACTTAGGGTTCACCTCAGAGAGCCTGGAGATGATACACACACACACACACACACACACACACACACACACACACACACACACACACACACTCAGTCCTGATGTGCTTATACTTAGGGTTCACCTCGGATAGCCTGGAGATGATACACACAGCAGAGCAACATAGGGAAGTTGAGGCTAGTTGGCTTGAATTTGTAACAAAAAATGACAGGAATTGAATTAGCAATTAATTCAAATGAATGACTACTAATTGACAGGTAATTTAATTCATTCTCACCGGAGAGTCTTGAGTGATGATCTGGAGGCTGAGAGGAGTTGCACTCCCTCCTGCCGTAGTTCGTTCCCCGTCAGGTCCAGTGTTTCCAGCCGAGACGTTCCAGAACCCAACGCTTCGGCCAGTGGAACACAACCCTTCGCTGTGATACCACAATCTGACATGCTGTCAGAAGAGATCATTATTCTAACACTGAAAATGTCATACACAAACTAACACTGGAAACATCATACATACTTTATTTGAAACAAATGCCAATATTAAAGAGAAGAGCTAAAGTTCATCTTAAAGCCCCAATATGCAACAATTATACGTCAGGATTAGGGTTAGGATAAGCAGTTTAACACTAAAAGGTCTATATCCCTCGTCCGGGATATTTTTTATTTTTTGTCAAAAAAAATGTTAAGCTCCGCGAGTTTTCGTCTTAGACACATAAAAAGAACAACCACGGAAACATTGAACCCTTTCTTTTATAATATATACAGTTAAAAAATGTAAAATAAATAAGCACTTTGTCAGGGGAATAGAACTGATGTGTTGCACTTTCTAGTATCTGAGTGGGGTTTCTGCTGCTAAGGACCCACCCATTAGCAAATGACAGCTATTCATATGATAAGGGGATGGTGATTCAGTGATCTCCATTGGGTCATGGTGTGGCAAGATTCACTCCGGGGGTTTTGGGCCACAAAGACATTCTAGGGCCATTAGGATATGGCCTTTGTCTTTGAGAGAGGTGTCACAGGTTTGTTCACACCAACTCATCAATATGTATTTGTAGGGGCACAGATTTAGGAATGGCAGAGGACACTCTGAAATTATAAATATGTGGCAGTGAAACAAGACATACTTTCTGAATGCTAAACTAACATGTGTTTAGCCAACACCTATGTTTACAAGGCTCAGAAATAAAAATTCTTGTGAATAAATCTTTACAATGTGTTTTTGTACAAAGTCTGAGCACCTCTGAAACAAGGTTTTTCCAAGGGTATGTTTACATTTGATTTAAATTAAACTTTTTTTTACTACATTCCTTTTACTTACATGATATTATTGCTGAGGTCTTCTAAAATATAATCATATATTCCATTTGTGCATCAATGTTTTTAGTTAAGCAAAATGTACAAAAACATCAAGGCATGTCAGACAACTTAGAAAAGTCTAAAAGGCCTTGGACCTTAGAGTGTTAATCTTAAAATAACAGCTTAAAAAAAATTGGGGCTCTACAATGACTTTTAATATGGAGAATCGCGTCCGTGCCATTGCGATAGCAGGGTCCATAGGCATATAACTGCGTTCTGTAGTTTTGCCTGCTGCAGCCCGCCGACTTGACTTGTTTACTTTCTGCCGATCTAGTAAGTAGCTTATTTGCCGTCTTGCTTTGTCTTATGTTGCACTTGCTTGCTTTGACAGTGTAAGGACAGTCGTTGAGTAACTAGTTTGTCATAATGTCAAAGTCAGCAGATTTCAAGAGATTTCGTTAGTTTTAGCTGCTAGCATACCTTTAGCGAATAGCTATTGTTCCGTTGTGCTGCTTTAAGGTCCCAGTGACCTTTACACACTGATGCACACACACACACACACACACACGCACACACGCACACACACACTTTAAGGTCCCAGTGACCTGTACACACTGAAGTTCACCTTAAGGTCTTGAGTTGACACATTGGGTCTTTCAGCACAGTACACAGAGGATGTGTGACGCCGTCTCCCAGCGTGTTCCTGCTGAGGTCCAGACCCAATAGGTGTGTGTGTGTGTGTGTGTGACGCCGTCTCCCAGCTGGTTACTGCTGCGGTCCAGACCCAGTTGTGTTCAGTTTGACCCGAGGGCTGAAACCAGAGAGGCACCACCTTCCTCTTTGATGCCACATTCAAAAAGCCTGAATGGACAAAAACAGTGTACTGCTAATACCTCCATACCAAATAATTAATAATATGCTAAATAATTAATAATATGCTAAATAATTAATAATATGCTAAATAATTATCACATCAAAATATCTGCTTTCCTAGCTGCTAGTCCTTACCTAGTGAGCAGTGTGATTGCCTGAGCTTCTCCAGGTGGCAGTGTGTGTACCTGATCTTTAGCAGTGTGTGTACCTGATCTTTAGCAGTGTGTGTACCTGATCTTTAGCAGTGTGTGTACCTGATCTTTAGCAGTGTGTGTAGCTGATCTTTAGCAGTGTGTGTACCTGAGCTTCAGGAGGTGGCAGTGTGTGTACCTGAGCTTCAGCAGGTGGCAGTGTGTGTACCTGAGTTTCAACAGTGTGTTTACCTGAGCGTCAGCAGTGTGTGTACCTGAGCTTCAGCAGTGTGTGTACCTGAGTTTCAGCAGTGTGTGTACCTGAGCTTCTCCAGGTGGCAGTGTGGATGAGACAGAGCAGCAGAGAGCATTATGGCTCCTGAATCTGTCAGCGGGTTGCGGCTCAGGTCCAGCATTCTGAGAGTCATGGAGTCGGAGGTGAGGGCAGAGACCAGAGCGGAGCAGCTTTCATCTGTCAGGTAACACCAACCCAGGCTGAGGGACACAGACCACACACACACACACACACACACACACACACACACACACACACACACACACACACACACAGACACACACATACAAACACACACACACACACACACTCACATACACAGACACACACATACAAACACACACACACACACACACTCACATACAAACACACACATACAAACACACACATACAAACACACACACATACAAACACACACATACAAACACACCCACACACACAAACACACACACACACACACACACACACACACACACACAAACACACACACATACAAAACACACACACACACACAAACACACACACACACACACAGGTGTTTCGTAGACACCACAGACAATAATAGAAAGAAAAGTTAAACTGTTTCTGCCTAAATTGTGGATAGATTGTTAATTGCTGTGGACCATGCAGAGCAGTGATACGTCCCAGGTCTTGGTCTCAAGCACACTATAGTTATCCAAGGTCTGGGATATGTCTCAAGCACTCCAAGTCAATGACCTTTCTTAACTCATAATGAACTCATAACGTTATATAATAATGTCACACAAGAGTGTAACACCTTCAACACAACTTCTATGGAAACACAAACACTCTGTCTCTCACTTGAGTTTCTCCAGTCTGCATTCTGGCTCCTGCAGATATGAGGAGAGCTTGTGGACTCCTGTGTCTCCGGGGTCATTCTGACTGAGGTCGAGCTTCCGCAGGTGGCTAGGGTTTGACCTCAGAGCAGCGGCGAGAGCACAGGTACCCTCTTCTGTGATGCAACAGCCAGAGAGGCTACGGAGCAGAAAACACCTGGATGCAGTTACTCTGAATGCTATATTCATTCAGGGGCGCAGATAGCACTGGGGATGGTGGGGACATGTCCCCCCCAGATTTATAGTGACCCCGATCCGTCCCCACCACTCTCCCTATGCAAGGCGAAAATCATCAGTTAATAACTCTGCACAGCTGATTAGGCGATGTAAGCGATGTAAAAAATCTGCACCGTTGTATTCATAGAATCAGAAAACAACAACTTATACATTTTTCATTAATACTGGAATTATTTTGATGATAAGCGAAGTCATCTCTATCCCTTCCAGAGTAACTGACTCACCACAGCAAACCCAGTTTGCACCACGGAGACTCCAGGGCAGAACAGAGCAGCTTTACGCAGGGATCCTCTAAGGTATTGAAATTCAGGTTCAGCTCTCTAAGACTGCACATCTCTGAGGACAACACCCTGGCCAGCGCCTCACAGCCTCCCTCTGATACGTCACACTTACTCAGCCTGAAACACAAACACACTTACTCAGCCTAAAACACAAACACAAACACATCACACTAACTCAGCCTGAAACACAAACACAAACAAATCACACTTACTCAGCCTGAAACCAAACAAATCACACTTACTCAACCTGAAACAAAACACAAACACAAACACACTTACTCAACCTGAAACAAAACACAAACACAAACACACTTACTCAGCCTGAAACAAAATCAACTTCATAAACAAACATAAACAAACACAAACAAATCCAGTTGCTGTATTTATAAGACATGATATAATATATATTCAAACTAAATTAAACCGGCAATCTGAACTAGTGATACCCTAAATCTCCAAAAAAAGAGATGAGACTCTCACTTTAAAGACTGGAGTTTGCTGTGATGAAGGGCGCCACAGATCAGCTCCACTCCTGCGTCTTCCGGCTCATTCTCGCTCAGGTCGAGCACTTTCAGCCGGGATGAGGCTGACCTCAGAGCAGTGGCTAAAAACATGCAGCCCTCCTCTCTGACGTCACACCTGGAAATCCTGCAGACACAGAGGAGTAATAAAGGATATATATCAATTCAAGTAAAGCGTATTTGAGAACTTTGAAAAAAAAACGTGACGTAGTATGATTATTATTATTATTATTATTAATATTATTATTAAGATTTGCAGCTGACATGATAACATGCAAATGTAAATAAATCAAGCTTTGCTTTTACTTTCTCATTTCAGATTTTAGACGTGTGGGTTGAAATAAGGCAAGCTGACACCAACTTTACATTTATAAAGACTTTAATTTGAATAAATAAGTACAATATATAAAGAAGATGGGCTCTTCTCCACACACACACACACACACACACACACACACACACACACACACACACACACACACACAGATCTCTTATAAGTCCAAAACAAATCTCATAGCAGCAACGCTTTGTAATCCCTAAAATAATCATAATGAGTTAGGGTAAGTGATGCATGAGTAGTTAATTGTCTCCAGTTGTTTTTTGTTGCTTGTGTGTGTACTTAGTTCAGTATCTCCAGTGCACTCACAGACACATACTCAAGACTCACACACACGCACACACTGGGTATACTCTGTTGTTTGTCTGTATACTCACTTCAGTATCTCCAGTGTACATACACACACACACACACACACACACACACACACACACACACTGTGTATACTCTGTTTGTGTGTATACTCACTTCAGTATCTCCAGTGCACAATCAGGTTCTTCGAACACAGAGCACAGGAGTTGTATTCCTGAATCTCCGGGATAACTCCTGCCCAGATCCAGCTCTCTCAGGTGAGACGGGTTAGAGGTGATGGCTGACGCCAACAGAGCAAACGCATCCTCTGTCAGTCCGCAATCTGATAGCCTGCAGGTTGTCAAATGTATTATTGTCATCCACAGCTGCATTAATGTTGATATTCTATATCCAAATATGATATTTATATTCTGATGTAGTGCAGGGTGTTGACAAACTGTTTTTAACCACTCATGACATCATTATAATCCTTCTTGTAACTTGCTTGCGGATCATCAATACACTACTACTACTATATTTCAAACACGTACATGTATTTAAACATAGCTATCCAGACAGCCAGGATTAAAGACAAAACAAATCACCTTAGTGTCTCCAGTTTGCAGTGTGGGTGTTGTAGTCCAGAGCAAAGCTGCTCCACTCCTGAGTTGTACAGTTTGTTGGTACTCAGGTCAAGCTCTTTCAAACAGGAAGTGTTTGAACACAGAACAGAAGCCAGTGCTGTGCAACACCTCTCCGTCAGGTTGCACTTATTCAGCCTGGTAATGGAAAATAAATTCACAGAAGGGACATTTAAAGGTGCAATGAGTAGTTTCAGTTTTTGGGACTTACAATACAACAATAATACTGATCCTGTTTTTGTGCCTAACAGGCCTTTTAATTGACCTTTAATTTAATTAAGTCCGCCTGGCTGGCCTCAACTGAGACGATGCTCTTCTGTTGAAGCGGCAGCACACTCACACTCACACACACCCACACACACCCCCACACACACACACACACACACACACACACACACACACACACACTCACACACACACTCTCACACACACACTCTCACACACACACACACACACACACACACACACACACACACACCAGCTACTCACCGGGCGGTTCTGGACGCTTTGACAACGGGCAGCAGACTGAGCAGACACTCCTCTGACCGGGCGTATGTCTTCAAGTCAAACTCCTCCAACTCCTCCGCCTCAGAGGTCAGCAGCACGAAGGCCAGCGCTGACCACTGCGCGGGCGACAGACGCACCGTGGACACACACTCCGAGCTGACGTAGCTGCGGATCTCTTGCACCAGCGAGAGCTCGTTCAGCTCCTGCAGACAGTGGAAGAGGTTGATGGATTTCTCCGTGCCGGGGTTGGCCCTGATCTTCTGCTTGATGTACCTGGCCGTCTCCTCTCGGCTGCCGGGGCGGCTGAGGGTCAGCTGGGGGATCAGGCGTTGCAGGAGCACCTGGGTGGACTCCAGAGACAGCCCCAGCAGGAAGCGGAGGAAAAGGTCCAGGTGTCCGCTCTCACTCCGCAAAGCCTCGTCCACCACGCGCCTGTGGAGGTCAGACAGGCTCTCGGCATCACAGACGTATGCGATGCGCTGATCTCCAGTGACCTCTGAACCTTTGATGAAGGAGACAAACAGGAATAAAGCAGCAAGAAACTCCTGAATGCTGAGGTGCACAAAGCAGTAGACCTTCCCGTGGTACCGCCCGGGCTCCTCTCTGAAGATCTGAGTGCACACTCCTGAGTACACGGAGGCCTCTTCAGCGTCAATGCCACACTCTGCCAGGTCCTCCTCGTAGAAGATCAGGTGGCCCTTTTCCAGTTGTTGAAAGGCTAGTTTCCCGAGTTTGAGAATCATTTCCCCACCATCTGCTGTGACCTCTGCATACTTCTCGTGTTTGGTGTTGGACTGGTTGATCAGGAAGTGTGTGTACATCTCCGTGAGAGATTTAGGAACCTCCCCCGCATTTTCGCACGAGAGTATTTGCCGCAGAACGATGGCAGAGATCCAGCAGAAGACTGGAATGTGGCACATGATGTGCAGGCTCCGTGATGACTTCACGTGCGAAATTATCTGCCCACACAAACGTGACTCGGGTATTCTCCTCCTGAAGTACTGTTCCTTCTGGGCATCGCTGAACCCTCGGATCTCCGTCTGGAGGTCCACGCAGGCCGAGGGGATCCTGCACACTGCTCCGGGCCGAGATGTCACCCAGAGGAGAGCAGTGGGGAGCAGAGCGCCCATCATCAGGCTCGTCAGGAGAACGTCCACGGAGCAGACCTCTGCGATATCACGCACCGCAGGGTTGCTACGGAAACTCAGAGGAAGTCGACACTCATCTAGGCCATCAAAGATGAACGCGATTTTATGTTGGTCAGTGTCGCAGCTCTGCGGGATGCCTGTGAAGTGATGCATGAGGCTGACCAGGCTGAGCGATCTTCCCGCCAGCAGGTTCAGCTCCCGGAAGGGCAGCGGGAGCAGCAGATGGATGTCCTGATTGGCTCTTCCCTCGGCCCAGTCCAATATGAACTTCTGCACGGTGATGGTCTTCCCGATGCCGGCAATTCCTCCCGTCAGCACTGTTCGAACAGGCTCGCCTGCTCCTGACGTGAGGGTAAAGATGTCGCTGCAGTGTACTGGTGTGTCGGCCGTTGGTCTCCTGTTTGCCATCTCCATTTGCCGGATCTCATGTTCTGTGTTCACCTCCGCGCCGATGCACTCTGTGATGTAGAGCTCAGTGTAGACGTCGCTGAGCAGGGAGTGGCATCCAGCCTCAGCCTGCCCCTCATACACACACGCAAACTTCCTCTTCATGGTTGACTTGAGGTTCTCATGAACTTCAAGCTCAGGTGTGTTTCTGAGTCAAAAAATTGAAGACATTGAGCCGAATGCATTAACACACACACACACACACACACACACACACACACACACACACACACACAGGAGGGAGCACTAAGATAATATTACAGTATTGAACCACTGAAGCGTTTCGAGGCAAAATGAGTGTATGGGTGTGGGGAAGTGCAATACCAAGCATTTCTGTCTTTGTAGTGTTCATGTATTGCTCTTACCTGCTGTGTGGTGAAATCTGTGTTTGTCCACCTGACTGAGGCTCCAGAGTGATTTCCCTGAAGTTAGAAGGCAGTCCCATGGAGTGGTCACTCCTCACACACACACAGCTGGAGGTAGAAGGCAGTCCCATTGAGTGGTCACTCTTCACTGACACACAGCTGAAGTTAGAAGGTAGTCCCATGGAGTGGTCACTCTTCGCAGACACACAGCTGGACGCAGGGGAGTGAGACCTCTCCTGCTCCCTACACACACACAGGAAGATGGAACACACACAAGTACAAATACTGTGTGTGTCATGTAGGCACGTGCAGGTGTGTGCACTTGAACGTGTGAGTGAGTGTGGGTGTGTTTGTGTGTTTGTGTGTCTTTATATACAGATGTGTGTGTGTGTGTGTATATGTGTGTGTGTGTGTGTGTGTGTGTTTATATCTTCATGTGTCAGTTACTACGTATAATTTAGCTGCATATTGATGTCATTCTTATGAGGTCATCCCAGTTAGACTATAGAAAATAGTCAAATGAATGAATGAATGAATGAATGAATGAAAGAATGCAAAAGTAACCTTTATTATTTGTAGTGTTCATGTATTGCTCTTACCTGCTCTGTGGTGAAATCTGTGTTTGTCCACCTGACTGATGCGCCAGAGGGATTTCCCTGAAGTTAGAGGGCAAACCCATGGAGTGGTCACTCTTCGCAGACACACAGCTGAAGTTAGAAGGCAGTCCCATGGAGTGGTCACTCTTCGCAGACACACAGCTGAAGTTAGAAGGCAGTCCCATGGAGTGGTCACTCGTCGCAGACACAAAGCTGGACGCAGGGGAGTGAGACCTCTCCTGCTCCCTACACACACACAGGAAGATGGAACACACACAAGTACTGTACTGTTTCAAGAGTCCAAAGCCAACATCTGTTCTGTGTGTGTGTGTGTGTGTGTGTGTGTGTTTGTGTGTGTGTGTGAGTGTTTATTTACAAGACAGTTTCTCTTAATCAATGAACTCAATATGTTTATCATTTCTAATTAGTCCCAGTGAAAATGGTCCTTGAGGAAAATTATCGATGGTATCAATGAATGCATGAATGAATGAATGAAATGGTCAGGAATGCTAGTTAGTTAGACTGCTGTTACTGTGAATGAATGAAGTAAGTAAGAGTGCTGTTACTGTGGCCTCGTGTGCCATGCCTTCTCCTCTGAGCTTACCTGGCCCCCGTGTCATGAGGGTAGTGTGTGTGTGTGTGTCTGTGTCTGTCTGTCTGTCTGTCTGTCTGTCTGTCTGTCTGTCTGTCTGTCTGTCTGTCTGTCTGTCTGTCTGTCTGTCTGTCTGTCTGTCTGTGTGTGTGTGTGTGTGTGTGTGTTTACCTGGCCTCCGTGCCATTAGGGCTGGATCGTCCACTGAGGCTCATTATGATGTCACACAGACTTGCAGTTTAGGAAAACACACACCAGCTCAGAGACGTATGCCTGTGTGTGTGAGGAGAAAACACACACCAGCTTAGAGACGTATGCCTGTGTGTGTCAGGAGAAAACACACATCAGCTCAGAGACGTATGCCTGTGTGTGTGTGTCAGGAGAAAACACACACCAGCTCAGAGACGTATGCCTGTGTGTGTGTCAGGAGAAAACACACACCAGCTCAGAGACGTATGCCTGTGTGTGTGTCAGGAGAAAACACACCAGCTCAGAGACGTATGCCTGTGTGTGTGTCAGGAGAAAACACACACCAGCTCAGAGACGTATGCCTGTGTGTGGAGAAAACAACAGCTCAGAGACGTATGCCTGTGTGTGGGGAGACAAATAAAGGAGGGAAAGACAGAGAGTTTTTAGGTTGAACTCTTGTTTACTGAAGAGTAGCAGTGTTTTTCACTTTCAAAGTAGTTGCAACTCAAGTGAATTCTTTCCCCACAAGAATGTTTGACATGCACGCCATGTTAATTGAGATTCAAATAATCAGCCAAACCCACAGACACACCCATTATGTTAGGTTATGTATTCTACCTTCCTATAAGTGAAACGTAACCTGTTTGCAGAGAGAAAAGAAGTACATTACACAGAACATGATGCGCAAGACTTTTGGTGTGGAGACCGATAGCTACGTATGGTAAAAAAAAAAAAAAAAAAAAACGGATCAAGGAGTGATGCTGGGATATTGAGGAAACAGCGTCGCCTTTGACAAGGCCAACACATAATATAAACTACACTTAGAACAATACATCCTAATGATCCCTCCTTCTCTCTCTGCGTCGTAGGTTGTTGTGTGGGCTCCAGGTCTGGTGCCTAGAATACGCAGAGTAATCAGACAGCATTCCATTTAGTCCTTTGATAAAACATGCAAACGCATCTAACTTCAGAGCTAACAGACAGTTCCGTTATATTATCGTATAACAAGGGGGGTGTTTTCACAGGAAATCTGTTAGAACAGATCCTTCCATTGCCGTTTCCAACCAGTCCCCCGATGATCTTTCAGTTTCATTTACCCATCCACGTTACTGCCACACAGTTGCACATGTACAAATTTCCATCGACCACAAGGCTTACCTTTTCAGACGGCAAGAAAAGACAAGATGGCAAGTAAACGAGTCCCTCTTCCTCCTAAGTTCCACACACATAGGCTATTCACTCGCTCTCTCTTCCTCTACCTGATCCATCAGGGGTTGAAAGAGTGTGATGAAACCTGAGATAACATTCTGTAGCTAGGACTAGTGTCATGACTACATCTGTGTCTTACTAACTTTGTTTACACTACGCTGATGCTGCTGACACTCAATCACCCTTTCTGTCCAATGTCGATTCAGTTTTAAACAAATGTGCTTACCATGGCGATCCCTTCCAGGATGTGAACACGCATCTGTCTCTCTCCAACTCCTTGACTGCAGTGGTGATGGAGCGGCTACCACACTGAACTTCAGAGAACACACTCACTCGGGCCAGGTGGGGTGTGTGTAGGCGGAAAAACGAGGCAAGCATGTTTGAAAGAATAGGGCGCGCTCGTCGCAAACGTCAAAAGTCTCCAACAACAAAAAGTCAAATGAATGAATGAAGTAACGTTTAACCTTTACCTCTGCTTTGTGTTGTTGAAATCTATCTTGTTCCACTTGACTGAAGTGCAAGGTGCGTTTTGCCTGACGTTAGGCAGATCCATTTGAAACTAAATCCAAGCACTTGTATGTACCTTAATGAGTGCCATAATGACTGTTTTTTTTTATAGATTTCAAACACTCAGTTTACTACAACGCCCTCTTCTATTCCTACTAATCTCACTCAGACAGAGACTTCAACTTCTTTTGGGCTATCCTATCCTATTATAGTAGCCTACAAGCCCCGTAGCTAAAGCACATTAGAACGATTGAATATTCCGGGGGAAAACTGTGGGAAAAGTTATTTTTAAATGGGTAATTCTACAAGCATGATACAATGATTGGGTCTCTGTCAGACATTAGACCTGTACTTGGGAGAGGGAGAGCTATGGTGTAGGCCTATGAAGGAAACATAAAATAAATACTCGATAAGATTCACATTTTAAAATGTTTTATTGATAATCAGGTTTTTCTGTTACCGCTCAATCTAGATGTTATTTCTTTATCTGCTTTCATTCCCTTCTTCCGTCTAAACTGTAAGCAGACGACATCTGTAGTTTTTTTTTCTCATTGTATTTTCCAAATGGAAAATAAACTTTTTTCAATTTTTCAACTGAAATGTAATTTTTGCCCCCACTAAACTACAACTCGGACTCCTACGCTAGATCTATAGGCCTACTACAGACCACCATCGCACTATAGCACACCCTAGTGGACAAGTCCTACACTCGCTGGCTTCAAGAGCACGCCCCCATATATGACACCAAAAGCAAGTGCCGTCAACTTTTTAAAGACGACGTAGCCGGGAAAGATGGCGGCACGTTTGGCAATGCGGTGTGCCTATGCACAAATGTTTTCAGTGCTTCCACTCTCTAAGTCAAGTGTGTTCTCGCCAACTCGTATCGTGTCGCAGGCGTATATCAAACGACCTCTGTCTGCTTCGTCACGGCTCTGTGCAGGTAACGATGGCCCTGTTTAACATGATATAATCCCTGCCATGTCCCCCTCTATGTTCGCTAATGTAGGACGTTCACAAGCTAAGGTTAGGAGGTAGCCCGTTAACTGCAGAGTTTGCTGGTGAGCTATCCGTGATGGATGGGGTTGCAGCTGGATCCCAGGAAGAGATGAGTCCTTAACTTTGCATTGTTGTTAGCAAGCTAGGTAGCCGGCTTTAACGTTACTTGAGCTAACTATCGAAAGCTAAGTTAACGTTGAACTAGAGTTTCTGGCGAAGGAAATGCAAATGTGCCGCAGCAACAGAACTCATGGGTCTTTTCCCCGCCACATGAGCCGCTAAAGCCCCCGCGTTATAATTACGGTCCTATTTAGTAGCGACACATCTAAAGCAGCTATAGTTTCAGTCCTATTATATAGCGCCGCATCTAAAGCAGGTATAGTTTCAGTCCTGTTTAGAAGCGCCACATCTAAAGCAGTTATAGTTTCAGTCCTATTATATAGCGCCACATCTAAAGCAGTTATAGTTTGTCCTATTTAGTAGAGCCACATCTAAAGCAGTTATAGTTTGTCCTATTATATAGCGCCACATCTAAAGCAGTTATAGTTTCAGTCCTATTATATAGCGCCACATCTAAAGCAGTTATTAGTTTTAGTCCTATTATATAGCGCCACATCTAAAGCAGTTACAGTTTGTCCTATTATATAGCGCCACATCTTAAGCAGTTATAGTTTGTCCTATTATATAGCGCCACACCTAAAGTTATTATACTTTCAGTCCTATTATACTGTATAGCGCCACACCTAAAGCAGCAACCTGGCTCATACACATGCAACATAGCCAACATTCCAATCCTGACTAAAATACAAAAAAAATGTAAAATGATCTGCATGGTTTTCAATGGGTCAATATATCAGCTAACGGGAGCCTACATTGCTGATTCAGTGTTGATGCAAGTAACGTTGGTGAAATCCAACGGAATCCAATGGAAGAAGCTCTTGAAAACCCAACTCTTCAGAGGGCACCTCCCTTCCTAACTGGCACATTGGCTTAACTTGCACTTAAGCAGTGACAGTCCCGCACTTCCTTTTCTTTCTATGTCGTTTTTCATTTCTTAAAAAAAGCAGTATTTATTGTTACACCTGTTGTTTTATTGCTCTTAGCTTGACTGTTCTCTCCCTTGTACGTCGCTTTGGACAAAAGTGTCTGCTAAATGACTAAAAGTAAAAGTAAATCTAATCTCTCAAGTGAAAAAAAGTTTGCACCTCCTGGCTGTGTTCAGACAACATGATAGACAGACCTATCTAGGGTTAGGGTTTTCACCTCCCTTTACTCCATGTTCAGATAGCACCTCCTAGCTGTGTTCAGACAACATGATAGACAGACCTTTCCGGCTCTGCGGTACCGTTGAACATGAAGGGTAATTCTCTCACACAACACCACGTGAACATGTTCATATATAATATAATATAATATGATGTTCTTATCCTTCCCAGCACTGCGGTACACAGACAAGCATGAGTGGGTGAGCGTAGACGGCAGCATTGGCACCGTGGGCATCAGCAGCTTTGCTCAGGTCAGTAGAAATGACTCCCTTTGACCTCTTGCTCAGGTCAGTAGAAATGACTCCCTTTGACCTCTTGACCTCTTGCTCAGGTCAGTAGAAATGACTCCCTTTGACCTCTTGACCTCTTGCTCAGGTCAGTAGAAATTACTCCCTTTGACCTCAGGGTCACCTGAATCACTTTTGAAGTATTCACCATTTCCCCCAAAGCACCCAGAATGTTGGGAGCCATAATCACATGGAAAGACGGTGTACAGCAAAGGAGCTTGTGTGTGTGTGTGTGTGTGTGTGTGTGTGTGTGTGTGTGTGTGTGTGTGTGTGTGTACACACTGATGTTTGGAGGCATGATCACATGGAAAGACTGTGTACAGCAAAGGAGCGTGTGTGTGTGTGTGTGTGTGTGTGTGTGTGTACACACTGATGTTTGGAGTCATGATCACATGGAAAGACTAAGGCAAAGGAGCGTGTGTGTGTGTGTGTACTAGAGATGCGCGGATGGGCTATTATTTCATCCGCAACCGCATCACAAAACGCATGATCCGTCCGCTATCCATCCACACCAATTTTTTTGACCAATTTTCAAAACCGCACCCGCCCGCCATCCGCCTGTTGTTTTTAGATATAGGCGCTGCTGACGCGAGGCCAAAAAAGTTCTTGCCTGTTCTTGAAAGGAGACTGATCCAATGCTGCAAAGATATTTAAAGGATAAAGTCCCTAGTATGAAAGCCTATTGGCTATGTTGTAGCCTATCCCCAGATCATCAGTGAAGTGACGTCTCTCTCCGATCGATGCACAGGGAGAAACTTTAAAATAGCCAAGCACATCGGCAAACCTGACCTTACAATAGGCTAGTAGGCCTACACTTTTTTATCATTGTAATAAAACGCAATTTGGTATACCATTTTAATATGGTAATATAGCCTACTGTTTTTTTTTTCAAAATGAAAGAGAGCCTATTAAGGAAACGCCGACACTAGTCTATTAATTCCGAAATTCGACCGCATTGTAGGCTTTATACTGTAACAACCCCAACACTTGCCTGCTTGCCTTGCAAATCAAAGTTTTCCGACTACTTTTCTTATCTTCTTTCTTAGCTGTGGTGATGTTACTGAGCTAGAAGTTTAACCTGCGCTGCGCTCGCGCTGCCAATGCCCAATGACACTTCTGAGTCAAATCACTCCATCATCTCTTTGAAATTCCTTATTCCACGAGTGGTAGGCTACAATGACTGGCTGTTTTAAAATATAACTAATAGCCTAACGAAACAAAATAACCCAGGCAGTTTCATCTACGACACGTTAAGGCTTCTTCCAATACTGACAGCTGACTCATAGCTTGCAGGTTTGCGCTGCAAGGAGACGCGAAATGAGAGGGAACGTCGCTTAATTTAAACTTTTTTAAAATCCTTTGCTTGCTTTGTATGCACGGAACTAGGCCAATTTACTGCCTGATGAAAATTGGATTATTTCAAAATGTGCTTGAATGTAGGTAAAGACATT
>NC_137909.1:32700702-32713202 GCF_963457725.1 Sprattus sprattus
CTCCTTTTCCATGCTGGCTGTGATGTGTAACCGTGTGTGTGTGTGTGTGTGTGTGTGTGTGTGTGTGTGTGTGTGTCTCCTCGTCCAGGCTGGCTGTTGAAGATGACCATAACTAAACCAGAGGAACTCGACTCCCTCATGGATGAAGCTTCCTATGAACGATACATTAAATCCATCGAGGATTAGCGGGAGTGTGTGTGTGTGTGTGTGTGTGTGTGTGTGTGTCAGACGTCTCTGACGTGTGTGTGTGTCCAAAAGTGCACACCATTATGGACTAATGTACTTGGTAGCAGATGGTCTCTTAAAGGATGACGGTGGGCCTGCTTCTCTCTGCTGACCTGAGAGCAGTTGCCAGTGCTTCACACAGCAAGGACACACACACACACACACACACACACACACACACACACACACACAACCAGGGGACAAAATGCGCACCAAGCCTCCCTGAACCAGTACACATTATACTGACACCTTGACCACTACCTCGTGTTTGTAAAATTGCACAGACAAGCGTCAGCTTCTACGTGCACACTCACACACACACACACATACACACACACACTCACAGTCTCTGCACTGGATCCAGATTTCTGCATTTTCTTAAATAAATCTTAGCACAGGAGGCTGGCAGGCCCACGGCTGGCTGTAAAGTAGCTTTTTGATTGGCTTCTGTTTGAGTAAAGCTTTACACATTAAACTCCTTCCTTGTATGCGTTTAGCATACCTCCACACTTCCCTGTGTTCCTGTTGACGGCCTATCAGAGGTCAGTAAGAGTCTGTGAATGTTTGCCTGTAAATGTCATGGGTTGGGCCGTGCTGCCAGAGCAGATCATAGGAGAGGAAGAGAACTTCACATGTCTTTGGGCGCAATACTGCCTCTGGTGGTCGGCGCTGGAGTGACACTCTGACGGAACTGCTGTACTGTAATTGTAGATACTAACACTATTAAAGACTCTCCTGGAGAAGCTTTGTGTGTGTGTGTGTCTGTGTCTGTGTGTGTGTGTGTGTGTGCGTGTGTGTGCGTGTCTGTGTGTGTGTGTGTGTGTGTGTGTGTGTGTGTGTGTGTGTGTGTGCGCTGCTGTTGTTTGATGACTGGCATGAGACAGAAAATGTGCTTCAATTTATTTGTGTCATGTGGTGTTGGAGGAGTCCAGCCTGGCTGATCAGCTGAAACACATTAATGACTTTTGGAATCAATAACATCGCCCTGTGAAGAGCATATTCATACGTTTGAAAGAGGGTTGTGGGACATGTCTGCAGTTGCCTCTATTACATATTTCTCATAACAAATGTGTTGGTTCATGAGGCCTCATTACTTCCTGCACCATTGTGGTTCTATTTTCTCCATCATACTCTGGACTCCTCTGCAGCCTGTTTCACATCCTCCTTTTTTAGACTGCACAACTTTGAAGAGAGGCGTTCATCGTTTTACGCAAGTAACTCGCACTTCATTACCCTTAATAGTAAGTAGCAATATTTCAATTTGTATCAATATTTGCAGTTTAGGCCTACGGAGTCAGGCTATCGACGTTTTACAGCTGATGTATATTTAGAATAATCTACTAACGGCAAGATACAAGTTATTCTTCTGTAGGCAGCTTCGGGATAATTAACGTTCAGAATTACAAACCAAATACATTAAGAACATTTTGCGGATTGGCTGATCTTTTTTTTTCTTTTTTTTTTATACCTATAAAATGTTACAGAGGATGCAGCGTATACCATAGGGCACAGCCAATGTCAGTTTACAATCAATAAGGAAGTAAATCTCCAAACATTCTCAGTACGTGTAGCAATTCAAACTAATAGGAGAACGTTAAATAGCCTGACTGAAATTAACACGAAATTTATATAATTTAGCACTAAAGAGTGTCTGTCATATGGCCTAATCAATGAGGTGCAATCTTATAATGATCGAAAAAAGCTTTTATTTTATTTAATCTATAATGGTTTGATATACAGCCGCGGAAAAAATTAAGAGACCACTTCAAAATTATCAGTTTCTCTGGTTTTACTATTTATTGGTATGTGTTAAAGTAAAATGTACATTTTTGTTTTATTCTATAACCTACTGGCAACATTCCTACCAAATTTCAAATAAAAATATTGTCATTTAGATCATTTATTTGCAGAAAAATGACAATTGGTCAAAATAGCAAAAAAGATGCAGTGTCTTCAGATCTCGAATAATGCCAAGAAAACAACTTCATATTCATTTTTAAACTACACAATACTAATGCTTACACTTAGGAAGAGTTCAGAAATCAATATTTGGTGGAATAACCTTGATTTAAAATCACAACTTTCATGTGTCTTGGCAAGCTCTCCACCAGTCTTTCACATTGCCGTTGGGTGACTTTATGCTACTCCTGGCGCAAGAATTCAAGCAGCTCGGCTCTTTTCATGGCTTGTGACCATCCATCTTCCTCTTGATCACATTTCAGAGGTTTTTTATGGGATTCAGGTCTCGAAATTGGGCTGGCCATGACAGGGTCCTGATCTGGTGGTACTCCATCCACACCTTTACTGGCCTGGCTGTGTGGCATGGAGCATTGCCCTGCTGGAAAAAACACTTCTCAGAGTTGGGGAACATTGTCAGAGCTAAAGGAAGCAAGTTTTTCTTCCGGGACAACGTTGTACTTTGCCTGGCTGAGGTTTGTAAAAGACCATAAGGATTGAAAAAAGCGGACTGGAGGGTCTTCTAGTTCGTCTTCTCTGATGAGTCCAATTTTCAGCTTTGCCCAACACATGGTCGTCTGATGGTTAGACGGAGACCTGGAGAGACCTACAAGCCAGAGAGTCTTGCACCTACTGTGAAATTGGACTCATCAGAGAAGACGAACTTAGAAGAACCTCCAGTCCGCTTTTTCAATCCTTATGGTCTTTTACAAACCTCAGCCAGGCAAAGTACAACGTTGTCCCGGAAGAAAAACTTGCTTCCTTTTGCTCTGACAATGTTCCCCAACTCTGAGAAGTGTTTTTTCCAGCAGGGCAATGCTCCATGCCACACAGCCAGGCCAGTAAAGGTGTGGATGGAGTACCACCAGATCAGGACCCTGTCATGGCCAGCCCAATTTCGAGACCTGAATCCCATAAAAAAACCTCTGAAATGTGATCAAGAGGAAGATGGATGGTCACAAGCCATGAAAAGAAGCCGAGCTGCTTGAATTCTTGCGCCAGGAGTAGCATAAAGTCACCCAACGGCAATGTGAAAGACTGGTGGAGAGCTTGCCAAGACACATGAAAGTTGTGATTTTAAATCAAGGTTATTCCACCAAATATTGATTTCTGAACTCTTCCTAAGTGTAAGCATTAGTATTGTGTAGTTTAAAAATGAATATGAAGTTGTTTTCTTGGCATTATTCGAGATCTGAAGACACTGCATCTTTTTTGCTATTTTGACCAATTGTCATTTTTCTGCAAATAAATGATCTAAATGACAATATTTTTATTTGAAATTTGGTAGGAATGTTGCCAGTAGGTTATAGAATAAAACAAAAATGTACATTTTACTTTAACACATACCAATAAATAGTAAAACCAGAGAAACTGATAATTTTGAAGTGGTCTCTTAATTTTTTCCGCGGCTGTATATATATAATTAAATAGTATATATATATATGTGTGTGTGTATATAGTGTATACTGACATTTTCTACAAGCAGATCAATAAATGCAGGTCTTTGACAATGTAGGCATGGCCTATAAGAGTTATTTTTTTTATTCTATTAAAACATTATGGCTACTACATTCTATTCCAGTGATAATGATTTTTACCCAAAAGCCTTTTTTGGGATACAAATGTTTCTCACCAATAAAGTTTATCACATAAAGATATAATTCTGCTGTCCACAAGCCATTAAACTATAAGGCCAGAATATTCTGCCACCGTCTTTACAAGCTGCATATTCTCATAACTGATCGTAACACCGTTTGTGGCTTTAACATGTTAATACAGTACTATTTCCTTATACTTACAGTACTGTGCAAAAGTTTTAGGCAGGTGTGAAAAAATGCTATGAACTAAGAATGCTTTGAAAAATGTAAACAATAAATGTTTATTTTTTATCCATTTACATGGTAAGACTGAGCACAGCAACAAGACACAACGTAGTTATACTGCATCAGCAGGGTCTCTCCCAGACAAAGATTTCAAAGCAGACAGGGGTTTCAAAATGTGCAGTTCCAGCTCTTTTGAAGAAGACGTTGAGGATCGTAGACGCAGTGTTCAGCCAAGGAAACTTAATGCAGCTGATGAAAAACACATCAAGCTTATTTACCTTCGAAATCGGAAGATTTCAAGCAGTGGCATCAGCTCAGAACTGGCAGAAACCAGTGGTACCCAGGTACAGACATTTACTGTCCGGGGAAGTATGGCCAGAAGTGGTCTTCATGGAAGAGTTGCAGCCAAAAAGCTCTACCCCGACAAGGAAACAAGGCCAAGTGACTGAACTAAGCACGTAAACATAGAAACTAGGGTGCAGAAACATGGCAGAAGGTGCTCTGGACTGATGAGTCAAAATTAGAAATATTTGGCTGTAGAAGAAGGCAGTTTGTTCGCTGGAGGCTGGAGAGAGGTACAATAATGAGAGTCTGCAAGCAACAGTGAAGCATGGTAGAGGTTCCTTTCCAGTTTGGGGCTGCATTTCTGCAAGTGGAGTTGGAGATTTGGTCAGGATGAATGGTGTCCTCAATGCTGAGAAATACAGGCAGATACTAATCCATCATGCAATACCATCAGGGAGGCGTATGATTGGCACCAAATGTATTCTGCAGCAGGAACATAACCCCAAACATACAGCCAATGTCATTAACAACTATCTTCAGCTTAAAGAAGAACAGAAAGTCCTGCAAGTGATGGTATGACCCCCACAGAGCCCTAATCTCTACATCATCGAGTCTGTCTGGGTTTACATGAAGAGACAGAAGAATTTTAGGAAGCCTACATCCACAGAAGATCTGTGGTTAGTTCTCTAAGATGTTTGGAACAATTTACCAGCCGTGTTCCTTCAAAAACTGCGCAAGTGTATCTGGAAGAATTGATGCTATTTTGAAGGCAAAGGGTGGTCACACCAAATATTGATTTAATTTAGAATTTTCTTCTGTTCCTTCACTGCATTTTGTTAATTTATGAAGAATTGATGAAAATGAACTGTTAACACTTCCATTTTTGAAAGCATTCTTAGTTTACAGCATTTTTTCACACCTGCCTAAAACTTTTGCACAGTACTGTATATTTGTTCACAATTGTCACATATTCACATATTACACACACTAGTTCTACTAAAAATACAATACAATTTGGGCCAATATATAATGTTCAAAATAGCTCATATTTGTTGCAAAGTGTATCATTGATTTAGGTCAAATTGAAGTTAAAATCTAGTACGGAGGAAGAGTGTAGAGAGAGGGAAAGAGTAAAGCAGATGAGATGAACGGAAGCACATTCTGTGCTCTCAGACCACAAGGATTTTTCTGTTTTGCAAAAACTTTAGACATTGCATTGCATTCGAAAATTTGGAAATGTGATTTTATTTTTAATGCATATTTCTCTAGAACATTTCTGAGAAATACATGCAGACACACGCACACACACACACACACACACACACACACTGGAGAAAAGAATGCAAACAAAATAAAAACTTCATTAATAAAAGAGGAGAGAGAGAAAGAGTAAATATACTTGTTTTATTGCGATTTGGGCGACAAACTGCCAAACGGGAAAGGGAGAGATTTTTTTTCTGTCCGATTTTACCACTTGACCGTCTGATCTGCCTCTGAATGGCGTTGTCCAACCAGGCTTAAGTCCTGCTTCAAATGGTCCCGCCCCTTTTGGGGCGTATTTGGGAGAATTGAGAATCTAGCAAGAATGAGCAGGAATGAAAACCTCTTGTCTACAGCGCCCCTAGTGGCCATGTCATGTAAGGGATGGTAATGATCCCCTAATTCCTCATTCATCCTCAATCAAATGTGAGTACATGGCATGATTGACATATTAAACTTCGGTGCGCCGATATGTTACCCTCAAATATACAGGAGATGCATAGTTGGACAGGATCCTGGTGGTGCAGTGGTAAGTATACAGTTTGCAATGTTGATGGTAAGAGGTTCAAAACCCACTGGGGTGAAGTGACTGAGTCATATATCTGTCCAAACAGAGCCCTTGGGGAAGTGTGCCAATGCATATAAAGACACAGTTCTGTGTGTATGTACATAGAAGAGCCCTTGGGCAAGTGTTCCAGTACATATGAAGGATGTACTATTACAGGTGGTTTTAGGCCCACCTTTAGCCAAGCAACAAATATGTGCTGCCCTGCAGTTAAGTTGGCCCACTGAAAAAAGTCTATAACTCCCTGCATTTCGACTGGATTGTTTCGGGGGGCCAAGTAAGCCCCCCCGTGTCTTTCTCCTCGCGATCCAACCTGACATCACACCTGCATCCATCTTCACCACCCCGTCTACTTCAGGGCCTCTGATTCCTCCAGGTCCTTTCCACCTTCTCTCCTGCGTTGAGGTTTGAACCGGCGACCATGGTGGTGTGGAGCGTGGACACTACCACTGCGCCACCAGCGCTCCACTCCAAAGCTGCTCTCAGGGCACATATGTACCTCCTGTTGATGTGGTGACTGACCAATGGGACAAGGGCTTACTCTGATACCAATGTAGTAACTGACCAATCGGGCAAGGGCTTCCTCTGAAAGTATCCTCTCCCCCTTGCCCTTCCCAGACTTGTTGGATGATTGTCGTTAGCATTTAGCGTGTGAGTGTGTGTGTGTGTGTGTGTGTGTGTGTGTGTGCAGGGAGGTAATGTAGTATTTGTGCTTGAAAATCCCATCCTTCCTTTTAAATAGCTGGTAGCGGTTAATACAGGGTGCGGTCGATAAACAGGTTTGTTTTGTAAAAATATGCGGTTTATATACACTGCGGTTAATAGTCAGGAGAATATGGTAAAGCTGGAGTCCTTTTATAACAAAAGACAAAAGTCTAATGTTTGTACGTCTCACATCTGCATGTATTTGTCATGTATATATAAACTTTATTACACGCTCAAGGCCCACATGGTAAATGTAGGAACACGTCTGCATTCATGTCTCACATCTCAGTGGGAGAGAAATGAAACACCATGTTCTTTTAATATGAAACGCTCTTCTGAGTACGACACTGCGCTTTTTTCAGAATACCCAAGGAGCGTGTTTGTACTTGTACAATACCACACATTTCTATGCATGTGATCATTTTCTCTTTAATATGTTAAAAAGAATAAAGTTTAAAAAAATTGAGGGTGGACACAACATGAAACTCACACTGAGTGGCTACACAGATCAAATGAGATATACTGTTGAATGTAGATCTCCTTTCTTCTCCTTGTTTTTCCCAAGCACCAAAAAGTTACTGGCCACTCTTCAATTTACTCATCAGACTGTCCATCGTGACGGTGACCCTCATCACAGGGTTTCTCTGCTGCAGATGCCTCCTCCGGAAGAGGTCAGTAACACCCCAGACACCGAAACATACAACATACATACCCAACAACAGGATCATACAACAAGAACACTATTACTAAGCATACAACATACATCCCCACCAACAGGATCATACAACAACAACACTATTACTAAACATACAACATACATACCCACCAACAGGATCATACAACAAGAACACTATTACTAAACATACAACATACATACCCACCAACAGGATCATACAACAACAACACTATTACTAAACATACAACATACATACCCACCAACAGGATCATACAACAACAACACTATTACTAAACATACAACATACATACCCACCAACAGGATCATACAACAACAACACTATTACTAAACATACAACATACATACCCACCAACAGGATCATACAACAACAACACTATTACTAAACATACAACATACATACCCACCAACAGGATCATACAACAACAACACTATTACTAAACATACAACATACATACCCACCAACAGGATCATACAACAACAACACTATTACTAAACATACAACATACATACCCACCAACAGGATCATACAACAACAACACTATTACTAAACATACAACATACATACCCACCAACAGGATCATACAACAACAACACTATTACTAAACATACAACATACATACCCACCAACAGGATCATACAACAAGAACACTATTACTAAACATACAACATACATACCCACCAACAGGATCATACAACAAGAACACTATTACTAAACATACAACATACATACCCACCAACAGGATCATACAACAACAACACTATTACTAAACATACAACATACATACCCACCAACAGGATCATACAACAAGAACACTATTACATTAACAGACATCGTTATAGTACAGCTTGTCAGTTGCTTTGGCTAAAAATGTCTGCCCTCACCTTAAGTTTAACTTTAGCCTGAACTTCATAGTGTTTACTCTGTTTACATCTGTGGTCCCAAGTGGCTGATTGAATATTATATATATTTTTTTCTTTTTCCCCCAGAATACCCAAGGAGCGTGTTTGATGAACAAAAATTGAACTTGTGCAATACCACACATTTCTATGCATTTCTATGTCTGCCAGGTGACTGAACAGGGAGGATTCTGATGTGTTTTTCTACAGCAAAGGCTCCATTGTTGGAGAACAATGTTTGACAGTGGACCTTATTTTACTGTCAACTTTTATATATAAACACACATTCAGTGGAGCTGTGGAGTGAGTTCAAATAGAGTGTTTTAGCCGTTTTGGATATTTTTGTCTAAATTTAAAGTTTGCATTTCCCCTGGGTTACTTTGGTTGTGTTATATGATTATACTGTTTCTATGGACCGCTCATTAGATGTCACCTGGACTGCTCATTAGATGTCACCTGGACTGCTCATTAGATGCCACCTGGACCGCTCATTAGATGTCACCTGGACTGCTCATTAGATGTCACCTGGACTGCTCATTAGATGTCACCTGGACTGCTCATTAGATGTCACCTGGACTGCTTATTAGTAGATGACCTTGGGAGCAAATGTTGGGTTTTGTTGCGGGTAAAACATACCTATTTTGACCACTTTTCGGTAGTAGTTTAGCCTTTTTAGTTTACTGTCTTTAACGTTGCTTTATTGTATATATTTAAAATTTGTTTATGTTCACCTTTTTGGAATCAAAATAAATTGATTATTCTTTTAACTTTGAACTACTGAGAGTGCGTAATCCACTACCTGCTAACCAGACCCACTGCCTTGACTGGCACACACACACACACACACACACACACACACACACACACTCACACAAACACACATCACCAGACCAACGGCCTTGACTGGATCACTACACATCACACACACACACACACACACACACACACACACACACACACACACACACAGAGACCCACGGCCTTGACTGGAACTAGGAATTGGAAAATTGGAAGTCATAGAAAGGCCGCCACACCACCTAAAAGAGTCTAGCGGACCTGGGACACACACACACACACACACACACACACACACACACACACACACACACACACACACACAAACACACACTACCTAAAAGAGTCTAGCGGAACTGACACACACACACACACTACCTAAAAGAGTCTAGCGGACCTGACACACACACACACTACCTAAAAGAGTCTAGCGGACCTGACACACACACACACACTACCTATAAGAGTCTAGCGGACCTGAAACACACACTCACACTACCTATAAGAGTCTAGCGGACCTGACACACACACACACACACACACACACACACACACACACACACACACACACTACCTAAAAGAGTCTAGCGGAACTGACACACACACACACACACACACACACACACACAAACACACACACTACCTAAAAGAGTCTAACGGACCTGGGACTCCCAAGTCATGAGGGTCCCATCAGGTGTATCAAGGCACTGAGCACAAGCACCATAAACAACTTCATCACAACGGCTCAGCTATTCTAAATATCAGTCTTCTTCACTCCTCAAATTCAGAAACAGAATCTCTCTCTCTCTCTCTCTAAGTGACAGGAAAGGCTTTATTTAGCCTGGTGTAAGGCCATTGGGGGGGTTTACGCGTCACACTGTGTGTGAGTGAGAGATCTTTATCTTATCACTGTTTTCCATCTCTATGCTCCACATCCGTAATGAAAGGACCACCTCTTGTTTATAGATATCTGTGTGAAGACCTCTGTGTGTGTGTGTGTTTAGTGTCTGCTGCTAAGCATGTGTGTGTGTGTGTGTGTGTGTGTGTGTGTGTGTGTGTTTGTGTGTGTGTGTGTGAGTGCGTGTGTGTGTGTGTGTCTGTGAGAGAGTGTGTGTGTGTGTTAGGGGTGGGTATCGCCAACCACCTCGCGATACGATACGCATCCCGATACAGGGGTTGCGATACGATATGTATCGCGATACATGCGATACGTACGTATACGATACGTATCCCGATATTTTAGGCTTATAACAAAAAAAAATTGCCTGTAACTCCTTGACAGTACATCATAACATATTTCTCACCTCATGTGGATTCTACAGAAACTCTGCTTTCAAAACCAAGTAGACGCTGTACAAAGAAACAGACAAAAAAAAAAAAAAAATTTTTTTTTTTTTTTTTTTTTTTTTTTTGCACGTGAAGTATCGATACTGACGCCTCCGTATCGATACACGCATCGTAAAGAGGCCCGCGACGATGTATCCCCGTATCGATATTTTGAACACACCCCTAGTGTGTGTGTGTGTGTGTGTGTGTGTGTGTGTCATCGTGCCATCATGTATGTTTGTGTAAACAAATTACATTGACCAGCCGTTTACCAGTAAACATTTTTTTCACATCAGACCAATGTTAGATCCTGCTAAAGGTCGGGATAGCTTTCGCGCTTGGAGCAAGATGTTGTCTCAATGGAGGACTCAGGAGGTTCAAGATGTTAAGAAGATGGGCATTTTTATTAACCCAAATAAGGCTCAAAGGCAGTAAAAACAATAACAATACTAAATCAATATGAATAAAACTTTCCAAAAAAGACAAATACATAGGCATCATAGCCTCAATACAAATAAGCACAATATAAGTCGACTTAAATAAGTAAAAGGACCATATTAGCTAGTCAATGCGAGTGCAACAAGATTTACGTCTTATTAAACGGCAACTCTCCTGAAACAAAGAAAAAGGCCGGTTTAAGTACCTGTGACACTGGCCTGCAATTGGCTCATGCCAATTATTGATTGCAGGTGTGTCATAGTCAGGCACCAACACCTCTGGATATCAGCAGCCATACTTAAAACCCAATGTACCCAAACAGCTGGGAGGACAGGCTACTCCATGGCAGTAAAACAGTGGCTTGGTGACGGCATAACCGACACATAATAAATAGGCCTTAATATAATTATAAATACATCGGGTTACCCGGAAGTTATACAGCATTTTAAAACTCTCTCGCTTAATCGCGCCATGTTCACTAAACAGACAAACTCACGTACCTAAAACATGGAACACACACAAACCACCTGCACCCCGTCGAATGGAGGCAGCAGCAGCACACACACACACACACACACACACACACACACACACAAACCACTTGCACCCCGTCCACTGGAGGCAGCAGCCCTCAGGCTGCAGTGGCGGGTCACACAGATGCCCCGTCACACACACACACACACACACACACACACACACACACACACACACACACACGTCACAGATCCCAACCACTACCAAATGTATTTCTCTTGGTAAGAATGCATGCCATTACCGTAAAAAGTAGGAGTATGGTATACCACTACCCTTAAATGTAGGAGTATGCCATTACCGTAAACAGTAGGAGTATGAAATGGCATTAGTTTCAAAAGTATGTATTAAGGCACTTAGAAACACACCAGATCCTCACATGCTTGCATCATGGTGTGAGACCATAGACATGTCATTCCTTGAGCTCATCATGATTTGAACCAAGAAATGATCACAGAAACATGTTGTAATGTCCTAACCCTATCCCCTCCCCCACACCCTGATGCAGAAGCTGTCCATGTCTATCAAATATGATCACAGTAACATGTTGTGATGTCCTACACCTATCCCTCACACCCTGAAGCAGCGTGTCTGTCAATCAGCATTAGTGCTTCCTGTCCATCACACTCATCACCATGGTGATGTCGACAGCACTTTCCTCCAGTAGTGATGCCCGTCCCCAACCCTCTCAGCGGGCATCATCTTCGTGGCATGGAACCGCCCCTGGTGGGAGTGTGTGTGTGTGAGTGGTGTGTGTGAGTGTGAGTGGTGTGTGAGTGGTGTGTGAGTGTGAGTGTGAGTGTGAGTGTGTGCATTCGCAGGTAGAAACCCTCTCATTGTGATGCCCGTTCCCAGCTCTCTCCGCGGGCATCATCTCTGTGGCATGGATACCCCCCTGGTGGGGGTGCGTCGGGGGCGCCCGCGGGTGGCGGAGGGGGGTGGCGGAGGGGGTAGCCCCTCGAGGAGGCGCTGGTTCCGGTCGGCCCGTTCGAGGCGC
>NC_137909.1:32715702-32720702 GCF_963457725.1 Sprattus sprattus
CAGCAACCAGAACTCAAGTGAGATGGCACACACACTCACACACACACACACACACACACACACACACACCTTATAGGGCGGGCGCAGGCTCTCCCACGGCAGGTCTGGGAACAGTGTTAGCTGCCAGTAGGCCAGGTCTCTCCACGCCAGCTTGCGCTGGAACTTGGGCGAGCGGCAGCGGGCGCCGCGGGCATCCCACAGCAGCCAGCGCACGCTCAGCTGCCCCCAGTGCAGGTACGGAGACAAGCAGCTGGTGTTGGGGGCATCCGCCCGCCCAGACTCCTTCTCATAGCGACGAACACCTACACACACACACACACACACACACACATGAATACACACACACACACACATTAATACACACACACACACACATTAATACACACACACACACACACACAGTATTTACACATTCAGAGACAGGCAGCTGACGTGTGTGTAGTGTTTGGGGTCACAGACGTGTGTGTATATGGGAGGAGTCACAGGCGTGTGTGTAGATGGGAGGAGTCATGTGTAGATGGGAGGAGTCACAGACGTGTGTGTAGATGGGAGGAGTCACAGGCCTGTGTGTAGATGGGAGGAGTCACAGGCGTGTGTGTAGATGGGAGGAGTCACAGGCGTGTGTGTAGATGGGAGGAGTCAGACGTGTGTGTAGATGGGAGGAGTCACATACATGTGAAGATGGGAGGAGTCACAGAAGTGTGTGTAAATGGGAGGAGTCACATACATGTGAAGATGGGAGGAGTCACAGAAGTGTGTGTAGATGGGTGGAGTCACAGACGTGTGTGTAGATGGGAGGAGTCACAGACGTGTGTGTAGATGGGAGGAGTCAGACGTGTGTGTAGATGGGAGGAGTCACATACATGTGAAGATGGGAGGAGTCACAGAAGTGTGTGTAGTTGGGTGGAGTCACAGACGTGTGTGTAGATGGGAGGAGTCACAGGCGTGTGTGTAGATGGGAGGAGTCAGACGTGTGTGTAGATGGGAGGAGTCACATACATGTGAAGATGGGAGGAGTCACAGAAGTGTGTGTAGATGGGTGGAGTCACAGACGTGTGTGTAGATGGGAGGAGTCACAGACGTGTGTGTAGATGGGAGGAGTCAGACGTGTGTGTAGATGGGAGGAGTCACATACATGTGAAGATGGGAGGAGTCACAGAAGTGTGTGTAGATGGGTGGAGTCACAGACGTGTGTGTAGATGGGAGGAGTCACAGGCGTGTGTGTAGATGGGAGGAGTCACAGGCGTGTGTGTAGATGGGAGGAGTCAGACGTGTGTGTAGATGGGAGGAGTCACATACATGTGAAGATGGGAGGAGTCACAGAAGTGTGTGTAGATGGGTGGAGTCACAGACGTGTGTGTAGATGGGAGGAGTCACAGACGTGTGTGTAGATGGGAGGAGTCAGACGTGTGTGTAGATGGGAGGAGTCACATACATGTGAAGATGGGAGGAGTCACAGAAGTGTGTGTAGATGGGTGGAGTCACAGACGTGTGTGTAGATGGGAGGAGTCACATACATGTGTGTAGATGGGAGGAGTCAGGCGTGTGTGTAGATGGGAGGAGTCAGACATGTTTGTAGATGGGAGGAGTCACAGACGTGTGTGTAGATGGGAGGAGTCACAGGCGTGTGTGTAGATGGGAGGAGTCAGACGTGTGTGTAGATGGGAGGAGTCTTACCGTCCTGCAGAAAGGCCTCCAAGCGAGCTTGAGCTCCTTCTTCTGTGAAGTCCCAGTCCCTTCGGATGTTTACCGCCCAGTCCACCTGCACATAACACACACACACACACACACACACACACACACCCCACACACACACACACACACGATAAGTATATATGTACGAAAGATATTTAATGTACAGTTGTTTAACTCTGTATCAGCTATGGAAATATATCCCTGTCTTTAATATGGATGACACACACACACACACACACACACACACACACACACACACACACACACACACACACACACACACACACACACACACACACACACACAGTGTGTGCACTAAGTAATGTATCTCTGTCTTTAATATGCGAGTCTCATGTCTGCTTGAAGACGTTTTGAGAAATTTAGCATATTTAGCGTCCCTAGATAGCTGTTCAGCGGTTAGATTGGCAGAGCAGCAAGGTGGCGGTCCGTCCCCCACCATGGTGCCATCTTTCCTGCGGGGCATGCATGCCAACCCCACCTGCTGACACACACACACACACACACACACACACACACACACACAGTTGGTAGACCAGCAGGGTGGTAGACAGTCCCTCACCATGGTGCCATCTTTCCTGCGGGGCATGCGTGCCAACCCCAGCTGCTCCAGTGGGCATCCTGCGGGCCAGGAGGAGGGCACGGGTAAGGTGCGGGGCGCGTCCTGAGGGGTACGTGACGCCCCAGTGGGGTTCTGCTGGCAGCAGCTCGTGAAGTGGGACACGGAGCCGATTCCTGTAGAGGACACACACACACACACACACACACCACACACCACACACACACAGTTGAGTCCTACAGCAGACACAACCTTGTCTGTGTGCGTGTGTGTGTAAAGCTCACCTCTTAGCTCAACCCCCTGTGCGGTGTCAGTGTAGAAGTCTTGTAGACAGCAGGTGTGTGTGTGCGTGTGTGTGCGTGTGTGTGTGTGTGTCTCTGTGTGTGTGTGTGAATTAATAGCTCACCTCTGAGCCCTAAACCCTGTGTAGTGACTGTGTAGGGGTCTTGTAGACAGCAGGTGTGTGTGTTCGAGTGTGTGTGTGTGTGTGTGTGAGAGTGTGTGTGTGTAAACCTCACCTCTGAGCCCTACCCCTTGTGTGGTGACTGTGTAGGGGTCATGTAGACAGCAGGTGTGTCTCTATGTGTGTGTGTGTGTGTGTGTGTGTGTGTGTGTGTGTGTGTGTGTGTGTGTAAAGCTCACCTCTGAGCCCTACCCCCTGTGTGGTGACTGTGTAGGGGTCCTGTAGACAGTAGGAGTGTGTGTGTGTGTGTGTGTGTGTGTGTGTGTGTGTGTGTGTGTGTGTATATATAGCTCACCTCTGAGCCCTACCCCCTGTGTGGTGACTGTGTAGGGGTCCTGTAGGCAGTAGGAGTGGTAGAGGTGGCAGCTGAGTCTGAGCTGCTGTTTGAGCGTCTTGAACACTCCCTCGTCCCTCTCCTTCAGCCACGGCTCATACAGCGCTGTAGCCACCACTGCCCCCGCCCCCGTCTCCTCAGCCAATCGCTGCAGGGCCTCAGACGAAGATGGCTCCGCCTTCACCGTCACCAGGTGGCTTCCGATTCGCCCCAGGGCTTCGTTGAGACACACCAGGGCCTGGTGCAGCCAGTACTTACAGGCCCCGCCTGCTGCCACGGTAACGCCCGGCCCCTCCTCTTCCTGGGCGTTCCACAGGAAGACAGGGATGACCGGCGCCCCGAGCTCCAGACAGCCAATCAGAGCAGGGTTGTCTAGGAGACGCAGATCCCTCCGGAACCACAGGAGGATAGGACGAGGGAGGGAGGGGCCTTTGAGAAGTTGCTGTTTCCGCTGGCGACGCCTCCTTGACTTCCTCGACATCTCTGATTGGTCATTGCTGTCCAGCTTTTCTTGACTGTCACTGTGATTAGCCAATGAGGAGTCAGTTCTGCCCTCATTAGCAGTGGCAGCTGGTCTGGTGGCACCTGGTTCTTTAAGGCCATTGGGACTCCTCCCCACCCCTGCTGCCGGCGTGTGTGTGCCCGCGCCCCTGCCCATGCCCATGCCCTTCTGGGTGCCCACACCCTGGGGCTGCCCTCTCACCGGCGTGGCTGACGCCAGCTGGGCATAGCTCCTGGGCACAGGTGGGTGAGGGGCGTTCTGGCGGCTGGTGTGCACAAGTGAGAGGGCCAGTGCCAACTGCAGTTCATCATCGTCTTCATCATCCTGAGGGGCCGACTGCAGCTCATCGTCTTCACCCTGAGGACACCACCAACGCAGAGACATTAGTGTTTGCCAACTTACAGAACGCCATCACCAACTAGTGACAACGCCAAAACAATAAAACAATAACAATACAATAAAATAGAGACTAGTTAACATAAGCATAATAGAAAACGTTTTCACAGTTATTCATCACAAGGCCAGAAATGCATTCCTGAATACAAATGTTTTAGTCCACTTTTAAAGGAGTCCAGCGTCTGCGTTGCCCTTAGGTGGTCAGAGAGGCTTTGCTAACAAGCCATACAAAAACAAGAAAACACTTCGACAGGTAGAGGGGGGAAATAAGTGTTGTTCATACCTTCAGTTATGTGTCATGTTTGTGTAAAGCTTATCTAACGTTATCACATGTTACACTTTAATTTACTTTCATTCAACAATTATTTGTATTCCTGAAGTCTCTTTATGAGTGACAGCCCTCATGCCAAGATGTTGTTCAGCGCGACACAGCAGAAGACGGAGCATCTTACCGTAGAGAAGTACTCCTGATAGATGCTGACGAGCTGGCTGTGAAGCTGTCGGTGTGTGTCAGTGAGGGGAGCGATCAGCTCCAGGAATCCGACCTGCGTTTCCCGATTCCCCAGGATGGAGAGACACATACAGAAGAATCCCTCGGGGTCCTCTCGCCCAACCAGCAACTCTCTGAACAAGTGGCGGACCTGGGAGACCCTCGACTCATTTTCAACAGGCATGTTGCGGTGAAGTTCGGGGGTTTCTCTCCTTAAATAAAGACAGTAACGTTTGCCCGTTCGACACTCAAAACTAGCTACATTAAGTCCTGAGGTTAAAAACACGCAGAATAATGGAACGATTGAGAAAGGCAAGGCTACCGCAAGCAAAACAGTTGCTCGTCAAGCTTCGTAGTAACACGAGTAGACATCTCTTACCCAACCAGGTACCAGCTGAGCGTTGCTTACACAATGGCCCCGCCCCAAACTTAAATAATAATGTAGAGACCATGTAGAGCCAAGATGTCCCCCTACGCTGAAGTATACAGAGCGCTCGATAAGTGTGAGTTGATAAGTCGCTTTTGCGTCTTTGCCGTGAGATT
>NC_137909.1:32740702-32743202 GCF_963457725.1 Sprattus sprattus
CTCGGGAAGAGGCCACAGCAACAGGCTTCAAGGTGTGAACCTCCAGCACCCTAGAGTCAAGGCCATCGTCCGCCACTTGGAAAAGACTTAGAGGACGGGCACAGCCGGACGGGCACAGGACTGGCACAGAAGGATGGGCACAGGAGGAACTGGATGGTGCCATCTGGTCGTGCCAATGAGGGTTAGGGTCGTCTAGAAATCTCAGCGCAAGAAGAAATGAAATGTACACGTTTACGGTTAAGAATGGATACAAGGGATGGACTTTTGCCAAGTCACGTCAACACCAACGTGATGAGCGAACAGCCATGGTGCCACCCTGGTGCCCGCACTGAGAGAGAGAGAGAGAGAAAGAGAGAGAGAGAGAGAGAGAGAGAGAGAAAGGGGGAGAGAGAGAGAGAGAGAGAGAGAGAGAGAGAGAGAGATAGGTGCCCTGAGAGGATCTAAGTGAGATGAAATCATCCGTAGGAGATTTCTGGATGCCCGTGGCCAGCCAGCGACTTCGAGGTGGCATCATGCCCATCGTCGACGGCAACGCGACGGAACTGGAGCTGGGGCGCTGCCAGTCTGGGGCACTGCGGCACTCCTGTGTGCCCGCGCCTCACCCTCACCCTCACCCGCGCCAGCGCTCACACTCACGGGCTCACGCAGACAAAAGAGCGCAGTAGGAACTGAACGAAATCCACAGAAAGCGTTCGAACAAAAGCAGCAGCGCCCTCGCCAGCCAAAGCAAGCCGCCCGCCCCCCCCCCCCCCCCCACCGCCCGCCCGTCCGCCTGGCGCCTCGTTTATTCAAGACAAAGCCCATGTGCTCAGCTAATTAGCGTTAATTAGCGTGACAGCTGGCTAACATGGAGGGTGGCGGATAACATCACGGCAAACAAAAGCGGCACCGTGCCAGCTTGCAGAGGCACACCCCCACCCCCACCCCGCGGCATATACCCGCTATGCCAACCTCCAGCGGGACGCAAACGCCACCACCCACTATGCCAACCTGCAGCAGTACGCGCGGCACTCCCAGACCCCGCAGGGATACAGATACGGACTGGCATGATGGAGCTTCACGAGAGATGCCAACGCTGGACATCGACACACATGCCCACAGTAGGATGGCAGGACAGGATGAGGCGGAGAGAGAGAGAAGAGGACGAGGAGGAAGAGGAGGAAGAGAGGGGAGCGTCAGTGACTCAGCAGAAGGGAGGAAGAGGAGGAGGAGGAAGAGGAGGAGGAGGAAGAGGAGGAGGACTGCTCAGAAAAGCGTTTGTGGGATTTACTACTTTTCCTTCCAGATGCACCGGGGAGCCGCAGGACGACCATGGATCTGGAGTACAGCTGCTCACACACACACACACACACACACACACACACACACACGCTAAAACACACTTGAACATGGCAAACACACTTACGGAAACACACACGTAGACACATGCACGCGCACATACAAACATATGCACACGTGTAGGTACAAACACATGCATGCACATATACGTAAACAAACACACACACACACCACACACACACACACACACACACACACACACACACACACACGCTACCCACAACAGATGGCAAAATGGATCCTTTTGATTTGTGATAGATCGTGACTACTCGCTATCGGGCATAGCGAGGGTGGGCATCAGCTGTGCCGACACACACACACACACACACACAGGATCATTCAGCTGGGGTCGTTATCACCGTAAGGATTAGTACTGGCATTCCAGGGGGCAGGGTGGCATCACACCTCCCCCTTGCAATCCCCCACCCTCTCCCACCGGCCCCTCTGCAGGAGCGGGGGCACCCAACGGGCATCGGGCATCGCCAGTCTGCTGCAGCTGGCGGGACTTAACCGGCCACGGCTGTGTTGGACATGGCACCATCACCATCACGACGGCACCATCACCACGGCACTATCGCCACGGCACCAACACAACGGCACAGCGGCCACGGCTGCTGCGGCTGACGCATGAATAATGCAGGGAGGGAGGGCAGGATCTGCAGACCGGCTGCCTTGGCATCCTGCAGCATCCCCTGGCAGAGGAGGAGGTGGCAGAGGAGGAGGTGGCAGAGGAGGAGGTGGCAGAGGAGGAGGTGGCAGCCTCGCTCACGGACCACCCTGGCTCACCACACCTCCACCCCCATAACCACCCAGCATCGCCAGGCTCACCTCACCACACCACACCGTGCCGCCGCGCCGGGCAGGACCGGGCGCAGGCTGGTCTCCCTCTCGTGGCTCGTGGCTCGTATCTGAGGGGGTTTCGTCTTTCGTTATTCTTGGGAGGCGAAGGCGGGAGAGATGCAATTACTGCTACTTAAAAATGCGAACGACCTTCGGAGATGAGAAGCCGGGAGAAATTAGCGATTTAATTTGTTGGCGCAGATTGTTCCTGTTCCTGTGTGTGTGTGTGTGTGTGTGTGTGTGTGTGATGGCGGATTGATTTGAAGGAGGACGCGTGCGGATATGCTAATGGGGGTGTGTTAACGAGGTCTGGAGAGCCCGC
>NC_137909.1:32747870-32750370 GCF_963457725.1 Sprattus sprattus
AGAGAGAGAAATAGAGAGAGAGGAAAATACAGGGAGGGAGGAAGGGAGTTGATTGTAGGTTTGTGTGTGTGTTAGGATGTGTGTTTGGCAGATGTGTGTGTGTCTGTGTGTGTGTTTGTGTGTCTGTGTGTGTGTTTGTGTGTGTGTGTGTCTGTGTGTGTGTTTGTGTGTGTGTGTGGGAGTACACATCAAATGCTGAACCCACACTGCACATACACATGCTCTGTGTGTTTTAGTAAGAGAATGAGAATGAGATTGTGTGTGTGTGTGTGTGTGTGTGTGTGTGTAGAGGAAACGGGAAGGTCATTGGTGAAGTGCTCCATTGCTTATTATTCACTGCACAGTCACAGAAGAGAAAGAGACGGCTGTTTGTGTGTTCTTATGTGTGTGTGTGTGTGTGTGAGACTGCTGGACCATTTCTGCAGGGTGGTGCTGCCCCACCATGAAACACACGCGCACACGCACACGCACACGCACACTCACACGCAACACGCACACGCACACACACACACACACCACAAGCAGATGAACGGTTCTGTGCCATCAGCCATCACACAGGTGTGGAAAAGACAACATGCCCGACAGATGAATAAATCTGAGTGGATGTACGCCGGGATAGATCCTACTATTTACCACACACCTAGAACACACCAGTACACACACACACACACACACACACACCTAGAACATACACACACACACACCTAGAACATACAGTTCACACATATACAGCCGCGGAAAAAATTAAGAGACCACTTCAAAATTATCAGTTTCTCTGGTTTTACTATTTATTGGTATGTGTTAAAGTAAAATTTACATTTTAGTTTTATTCTATAACCTACTGGCAACATTCCTACCAAATTTCAAATAAAAACATTGTCATTTAGATCATTTATTTGCAGAAAATGACAATTGGTCAAAATAGCAAAAAGATGCAGTGTCTTCAGATCTCGAATAATGCAAAGAAAACAAGCTCATATTCATTTTAAACTACACAATACTAATGCTTTAACTTAGGAAGAGTTCAGAAATCAATATTTGGTGGAATAACCTTGATTTAAAATCACAACTTTCATGTGTCTTGGCATGCTCTCCACCAGTCTTTCACATTGCCGTTGGGTGACTTTATGCTACTCCTGGCGCAAGAATTCAAGCAGCTCGGCTTCTGTTCATGGCTTGTGACCATCCATCTTCCTCTTGATCACATTCAGAGTTTTTTTTATGGGATTCAGGTCTCGAAATTGGGCTGGCCATGACAGGGTCATGATCTGGTGATACTCCATCCACACCTTTACTGGCCTGGCTGTGTGGCATGGAGCATTGCCCTGCTGGAAAAAACACTTCTCAGAGTTGGTGAACATTGTCAGAGCAAAAGGAAGCAAGTTTTTTCTTCCGGGACAACGTTGTACTTAGCCTGGCTGAGGTTTGTAAAAGACCATAAGGATTGAACCAAAGCGACTGGAGGGTCTCCTAGTTCGTCTTCTCTGATGAGTCCAATTTTCAGCTTTGCCCAACACATGGTCATCTGATTGGTTAGACGGAGACCTGGAGAGGCCTACAAGCCACAGAGTCTTGCACCTACTGTGAAATTGGACTCATCAGAGAAGACGAACTAGGAGACCCTCCAGTCGGCTTTGGTTCAATCTTTATGGTCTTTTACAAACCTCAGCCAGGCAAAAGTACAACGTTGTCCCGGAAGAAAAAACTTGCTTCCTTTTGCTCTGACAATGTTCCCCAACTCTGAGAAGTGTTTTTTCCAGCAGGGCAATGCTCCATGCCACACAGCCAGGCCAGTAAAGGTGTGGATGGAGTATCACCAGATCAGGACCCTGTCATGGCCAGCCCAATTTCGAGACCTGAATCCCATAAAAAAAACTCTGAAATGTGATCAAGAGGAAGATGGATGGTCACAAGCCATGAACAGAAGCCGAGCTGCTTGAATTCTTGCGCCAGGAGTAGCATAAAGTCACCCAACGGCAATGTGAAAGACTGGTGGAGAGCATGCCAAGACACATGAAAGTTGTGATTTTAAATCAAGGTTATTCCACCAAATATTGATTTCTGAACTCTTCCTAAGTTAAAGCATTAGTATTGTGTAGTTTAAAAATGAATATGAGCTTGTTTTCTTTGCATTATTCGAGATCTGAAGACACTGCATCTTTTTGCTATTTTGACCAATTGTCATTTTTCTGCAAATAAATGATCTAAATGACAATATTTTTATTTGAAATTTGGTAGGAATGTTGCAGTAGGTTATAGAATAAAACTAAAATGTAAATTTTACTTTAACACATACCAATAAATAGTAAACCAGAGAAACTGATAATTTGAAGTGGTCTCTTAATTTTTTCCGCGGCTGTATACTCACACACACACACACATACACACACACACACACACCTAGAACATACAGTACACACATATATACTCACACACACACACACACATACACATATATATACATATAAAGAGAGAGAAATATTACCCATGTATGACTATT
>NC_137909.1:32755370-32765370 GCF_963457725.1 Sprattus sprattus
TAAATCAGCTAAATAAATATGATAAATAAATAGATGGATACTTTATTAATCCTGAGGGAAAATTAGGCAAACCAAAATAAAATGTCACCGTTGCTCATTCAAAATCAATGGAACTTTTTGCAACATTCTGAGGAGCTGGCGGGCCAGATTAAATGGCTTGTCGGGCCTTGAGTTTGACACATGTGCTCTTAGCCATAAGAATCAAGACCACAGCACAACATCTGCATCTTAGCTTCCAGAATCAAGACCACAGCACAACATCTGCATCTTAGCTTCCAGAATCAAGACCACTGCACAACATCTGCATCTAAGCTTCCAGAATCAAGACCACAGCACAACATCTGCATCTAAGCTTCCAGAATCAAGTCCACAGCACAACATCTGCATCTTAGCCTCCAGAATCAAGTCCACAGCACAACATCTGCATCTAAGCTTCCAGAATCAAGTCCACAGCACAACATCTGCATCTTATCGTACGGAATCAAGACCACAGCACAACATCTGCAACAAAACAGACTTTATTGACTAGTGTGGGTTCTGGTGGTATGGTCAGTATAATGGCAAAAAACCAACAAAAACAAAACAAAAACAGAAAGTCACATGTCACAAGAGGTGTGCATTTACAACATTATTTGGCTATCGCTATGGTTACAGTAACAACCTTTTTTTCCAGGAATTTTCAGACAGGAGATGCACATAGTGTAGCCGAGGTCACTATAGCGACACAGGCCGTGGGGTCACGACCCCCGCCCACCCCCCCCCCCCCCCACCCCACACACACACCCCCCCTCACAGCAGAATCAAACATTTAACACTGATTTTCAAACAAACAGACAAGTCATCAAATAAAAATACAATACATCTTTGAAAACTGTATTAGTGTGGTATTTGGAATGCAGTCTTCTGTATAAACAATATTTATCATTGGTATTCAACATTGGCTAGTTTCAAAGAAAAAAAAAAACAAAAAAAAAACAACAAACCCCAAAAATAATAGTCATTTTTATTTGGAAGAGAAAATGTCTCACAGTCTTTTCTGCTCTTCTTCTAGATAAGCAAGGATGGGGAGGAGAGCAGGTGGGACCGCTGTTCTGGTAATGGCATCAAGCTGTTTGTTTGTTTACTGTTTACTGTTTGTTTGTTGTCATTAAAGCTTCGAGAAAAAGCAAATTTCAGCATGCATCTTAGTATCAATACAAAACTACGTTAGCAGCAAATCGTGTGTCCTCAGAGATCAGACCTGGAAACCAACCAAAGGAAAGAAAGACAGACAGACAGACAGACTGACCGACCAAGAAAATAACTGTTGGTCACAGCAAAAGTTAACAAAGAGTTTTTTTTTTGTTTAAATCTATTTTACAAACTGCGATGGCTCTGCACTGGTGCTCCCCCTCACCACAAGCACGAGGGTAAGGGTTAGGGTTAGGGTTACCCCTCAACACACGCACGAGGGCTGTTTTGGTTTTTGGTTTTCATGTTTATTTCGCAAATGAAGACACTGACTGCTTTTCCTCAGAGAAAGCACAAACAGTGAGTAGCGCAGACTCCATCATCTAAAATCGTGTTTTTTCTATTTTGTTAAAAGCAATAACATATCAAGTATAAAGAAGTGTTTTTATTTGTTTGCACCATTGGTTAAAGTATTTCGTCTTTGGATCTTCCTTTAAAGCAATACTGTTGTTGTTTTTTTATTATTAGTAGTATTATTATTATTAACATCATCATCATCATTATTATTATTGAAATAATAACTGTGGACACATACTGGAAATGAGCTTCTGATCCGCAAACGGAGGACGAGATGGAACTCTTTCTTTAAGGAGCGAGAACAATCACAACAAAACAATAAAAACAAAATGGATGAAATGAGGAGAGCAGGGGAGGCAGCCGACACACAGGGCCGCCATGGCAGCGGACCACAGGGTCGCCATGGCAGCGGACACACAGGGGTCGCCGTGGAGACGCTGCTCTTGTCTTTCAGTCGGGACCTCTCCATGCTCCTCTCCTGCGGCCAGCAACCTCACGGGCTAGTCTTTAATGGGGACTCCAACTCCCATCATGCTCCTCTCCTGCGGCCAATCACGGGCTAGTCTTTAATGGGGACTCCAATTCCCATCATGCTCCTCTCCTGCGGCTAATCACGGGCTAGTCTTTAATGGGGACTCCAATTCCCATCATGCTCCTCTCCTGCAGCCCCTTCATGCTGAGTGTGACTCCACCTCAGCCCGTTTAAAGCCCAAGTGGAACTGTAACGGCGATGGGTCGAGCTCTAATGTGGGGCTGGAGCTGCCTATATAGTCTTTAATGGGGACTCTAAATGGGGACTCCATTTCCCATCATGCCCCTGGAGGCTGGAGCTGCCAGAGGCTGACGGGGGGGGGGGGGGGCGAGGCCTACGAGAACTAAGTGCATAACTGGAAAAAGAATCGAGGGAACGTCCTCCGGTCTCTGAGCGAGTGGAGGTGAACCCCCCCCACTGCTACACCATCAGGGAGGGGGGAGTTCTGGACAAGAGCTACACATATCAGAGTCGAGTGGAGGCGAGTGGAGGCGAGGCGAGCGGAGTGGAGTGGCAGCAGGAGAGACGAGGGGAACAGGGGGAAAGCAAAGGGCTGCAGAATGTGGTTTTAAAAGTAGACGCACTCCCCCCCCCCCCTTCTCAGGGTGAGTCCCCCCACCTCAGGGTGAGTCGAGCCACCTCGCTGAAGTGCCGTTTTGAGGTGGACAGTACAAAAGCTAAATATACGGGTTTCCTTCCTACCAAACAGTTAAAATTCAACAATCTACGCAACACCAAAAATGTTCATACATGTATCTATCATAGAACACAGAGCCTTGCTTAAAACAATAAAAAAAACAAAATCAACCATTCAAGTCTGCATTACTCTTTGTTTTTAGGGTAAAGTTTAAGTCCTACATTAAAAATAAAAACCCAAAATGCGCACATTTATAAGACTAGTAATGCTTTTCCAACTTTTAAGAAAAAAATAGGACTTAATATTTCCCTTCTTTTTAACACTTACATTTTAGGCTTAAAACATTTCCTCTTTGTATTTTCAAGAACAGAATTTATACAATGAGTCCCGTACGAGAACCAAGTTACCAGCTGTTGACCTGAGAGAAGACACCATTACAATACATCGTTATTTCAGCAAGCCATTGGTACAGTTTTCAAACACTTGGAGGGAGACTGCTTCGGCATGAGTCTGTACGTGTACGTGTGTGTGTGTGTGTGTGTGTGTGTGTGTGTGTGTATAGGTAAGAGTTCTCTCGTTTTGAATTATGGCATTAAGTTAATGTGCTATTAAGTGTACGCTACTCAAAAATTAAGAACACGCTTTGAGTTAATAGTTCGTTTGGTGGGGAACTGCTCTGGGAGAGCAGTTGGTTTTGTACAACACTCCAATTCCACTTTGAAAATGTAACTGCATAAGTCTTTGTAGTGTTCATACTGTTTACGGTAGATGGGCGAGAACCAGCATGTTAAATGGCAAAGAAAAACATTCGACTGACGCATATTATTTTTTTGGTTACGAGCATTGGAATTGCAGTTAGTTTTCTTCAGATATCAGTCAGTTTTACACTTTGTTTTTTTTTTCTCTTACTGTTAATGTACTGGTTTCATCTCTCTGTGTTCCTCAAAACATCCATTCTCAAAAAGCTTTTTTCTTCTTTGTAGTAGTTCTTTTTTTTTTCTCCTCGTTTGTCTTCTTCTCTTTTTATTTCTTCTTTGTCATGTCTCTCGTTCACATTCCCAGCGAGTCTGTTCCAACACTGACGCCGCTGCTGTCCCGTCGGGAGTCGTGGCCCCCCAGCGGGAGCTCCTCTGGCAGGGCAGCGCTCTGTCTCTCCAGGGGCTGCTTCTCCATGGTGCTGCGAGCCGTGCCACTGGCAGGGTCGTCTGTTGGTATCGGGGGGCGAGCGCTAGGGAGTCTCGCCGAGCTTGAGGTAACCGTTGAAGGCGAGGGGGGAGTTTGGTTGTAGAAGGAGGCGGCCGGGGTACGAATGGCGTCTGGCGTGGTCGACCCCGATAAAGCTGTCGAAAGGTTGGGAGGCAGGGAGCACAGTCCGTCTCTGGCGGAGAGGAGCGAGGAGAAAGAGGAGGAGGAGGAGGAGGAGGAGGAGGATGGAGGAAGAGTCGGGAGCGTGGACAGAGGAGGAGGGGCAGGCTGTGAGGTAGATGCCGTGGCGGGAGCGTCGTCGGGAGCGCAGGTTGCGGTGGTGTGAGGTAGCACGGGAGTGGCGTGCTCTTTGGCGTTCAGTCGCTCCGCCGCGCTACGCTTGTGCTGAGGAGACTCCAGGTGGCGGCTCAAGGCTTCGCCGCCGTCGTCCGCGTTGAGCGTGACGCCGCAGGGCAAGCAGTCGTACAGCCGCCCGCCCTTCCCTCGCTCTCCACTCGTCACTTTGGGGACCACACCCTCCCGCCGGAGGAGCAGCTTGTCTCTGACTTTAGAAGAAGAAGGTTTGTCGACCAATGAGGAGGAGGAGGAGGAGGACGAGAACTGGTCAGCTGGAGTGGATGGTGACGCTTTGCCGCAGGAAGGATCTTTGCGCTCCCCTGCTTTTGATGCATTGTGGGAAGGTTGCTTGGAGTCCGCTTTGGCGTGGGCGTGGGCTTTTGGTTTCTGTGTCTGCGTCTGCTGCTGCTGTTGCTGCTGTTGCTGCAGGTGCTTCTGCTGCTGTAGCGCCCCCTGGAGGCTCTGTTGGTATTGCTGGTATTGCTGGAGGATGGAACCTTGGGACAAACCCATCAGGGCCTGGGACAGGGCGGCCGGGCCGTAAGGGAACAGGCCTTCCATGCCGTACACGGGCTGCAGGTAGCCGCCGCCGGGGAGAGAGCCAGGGATCTGAGGGGGGAAGTATGAGGGGAAACCAGGCATGAAGCAAGGCAGGAATGGGTTGGACAGGAAGGCCGTTGGATCCGCACCGCCGCTGACCGCCTGCAGGGCTTGAAGCTGAGCCGGATCCATCATGAACTCCATGCCAGGTTTTGGAGTCGAGGTCGCTGGGGTGTCTGGCTTGTCTGGCCTCCGCGGGGTGGAGGCGACGGCGGACGGGGCGGAGACGACGGCCGGGGGTACGGATGTCTTCTCCTTGGTCCTCTCCCCCCTCTCACTCTTTACAGTGCCATTCTCTTTGGAGCGTTCCGGTCGAGGGTGGTCTGGATGTTTGGTCTTTGGAGTAGAGACAGAGGTCGTCGCCATGCTGACTTTGTCTGACGGAGTCGTCGACGAGGAGGGGGAAGCGGTGTGGCGCTTGGCGGGTAGTCCGTTGGCGTGCACACTGGGAGACAGACTGCTGGGACCTGCTGCTCAGAAGACGACAAAAAAGACAGAGGAGAGAAAAAGACACTGGAGGTTAGATCACTGTGGTGACTTCATTGACTTCTCACATTGGACAATGACAAAACAAGCGGACATAATATTCAATATATTTCCTTAAAAATAAATAGATTGTAATCTTACAATAGTTAATATATCACACACAAACAGTGTTCAGATAAGAAATGTGACTTACCTAGCTGAGGTGAGTTCAAGCTCCCCACATTGCCGATTCCTGGCATGTTTTGGAGACCGGGGTACATGGCCGAGAGGTTCAGAGCCTGGAGGGTGGCGGGGTCAAACCTCTGCTGCTGAGACAGACCCAGGACCTCGTTGGCCTTCTTCAGATGATCCATCTCTTGCTGAGCCATCAGCTGGCGCACCGTGCTCGGGTCGAAGTAGTCCCGCTCCTTGTCCATCTGACTGCCCACGGCTTCCTTCACCTTGGCGACGTGCTGCTGGGAGAAGACGTGGTCGCGCACGGAGAGGCAGCTGGTGTACTTGACGTCGCAGAGGGTGCACTGAGTCTTCGGCGCCTCGCGCTGGGAGGACGGCTCGACGCCAAACTGCTTCGCCAGGTTCAGCTTCGCTTTCTTCTCCTTGGCACGGGCGTTTTGGAACCACACCTGGACGACTCGTTTGGCCAGCCCGATGTGGTTGCCCAGGGCCTCACACTCCAGCATCGTGGGGGTCTTGTAGTCGGTGAAGCAGGCCTTCAGCACCTTCACCATGAGGTTGCTCATCTGGGTGCGGTAGCGCTTTGGACCGGACCGTTCAATATCCCCACTCTGGCTCCCAGAGGTCCCGGGGCCTGGGGAGGACGGGTCTGCAAAGCTGGAGGTCTCACTGTAGTCCACCATCATGTCGTTGTCGTAGTCCTTTGCATTGAAGCTCATGGCAGGGCTCACCAAGTCCGAGGACATCATGTCGTCGTTGTCACAGGAAGGGGCCCTGTCTGCCATCTGCGCCAGGATGTCGTTACTCCTGTGTTTGGCCTCGGAGGCGTCGCCACCTTCCTCTCCCATCGTAGCGTCAGTGATCGACGTGTTTACCGAGGAACAGTCATCGTTGTCGAATTTGCTCTGATCGTAGGAGTGACTGAAAGAGGAACCCGACGGACCGTCGTAGTCATCGGATCCTTCGATCTTGATGAGCCTGGGGCTGGAGCTGTGATGCAGGGACGAGTCGGCGCTCTTGTGAGCCGGGTACAGCGAAGCTAGCTGGCTGTTCCAGGAACTGGGGATTTCCGCCCCGTCCATTTTCATCCCTCCTTGTTCCGAAAGCATTCCGGATATGGAGAAACTGTAGCCGACGCTCTTCGCCTCGTGCCAGTGGCGTGAGCGGATGTGGGCGTCGAGAGCAGTCTGCGCTTTGAAGAGGGCTCTGCAGAACGGGCATCGGCGATGCGCCTGGGCCGGACCCAGCGCTCGGAACTGGCCCTTCCTCTCCCGGGCCCTGGTGTTCTGGAACCACACCTGGACCACCCTCTTCTTCAGACCCACCTCGTTGGAGATCTGGTCCAGCATCTTACGGGTTGGATTGGAGTCCAATAAGTACTTCTGGTAGAGCACCTCCAGCTGCTCTGGAGTGATGGTCGTCCTCATGCGTTTGTCCCGGTTGTGCTGCTCTTCGATGCTGATGCTGCTCTCCCAGTCGGTCTCCATGGGGATGCTGCTGGCACAGCCGGCCTTCTCCTCCAGCTTCCTCTTCAGCGTGTTGATAGCGCTGGCGTTGGGCGAGGAGGAGCTGGAGGACATGGAGCCGGAGGGGATCTGTGGGAAGGCGCCGGACAGGAGCTGGCTGGCCAGGAGGGTGTTGCTGGGATCGAAGAGCATGAAGGGCGGCATGTCTGTGCCCGGACGCTCCAGGAACTGGGGGTGCACAAACGGGTTCTGGGAGGTCAGGAGGTGCAGCTGCTGGTGCTCCTGCCAGTGCTCGAAGGAGGGGAAGCCCAGCTTACACTGGCCGCAGTGGAAGGGCGTGACAGGCTGGGGGGTCGCTCTCCTCTGCTGGGGGGTCTGGGGGCTCGACAGGGCGTTGAGACTGGTACGGGTGCTCTCTGAAGACGCTGGGCTCGTCTGGGGCACAGACGGAGAAAGCTGCTGCTGCTGCTGTTTCAGGGTGGAGGAGGAAGAGGAGGAGGAAGAGGAGGGTTTAGGGCTGCTCGCGTGCCCTTTCTCCCTTTCCTCAGCCAACAGCTTGTGATGTTGAGTCTCCAGTTGTTGAGGCTCTTTCTGCTGCTGCAGGAAGGAGGCAGAGCTGCTCTGCTGGGGTTGGGCAAGGGAAGAAGCTTCTGCAGTGTGGGCGGGCCCCTCTCTGGGGGTTTCAGATACACCAGCAGCGCTAGAAGCGCTAGCATCGTTACCCTCAGCAGGTTTCACATTGTGGGTGGAGGTAGTCTCAGTAGCGAGGGTTGCGTTGGAACAGGTGAAGGTGGGGGTGTGAGAGGAGGAGGACGTGGAGGAGGTCCAGTACTCGTGCTTGAGGTCGATCGAGTCCTCGTAGCTGTCGTATCGGCCGTCGTCATCTTCATCTTTGTAGCACATCTTCTTCTGGTGCTTTATGAGGTCAAAGATGCGTTGAAAGACCAGGCTGCACTTCTTGCACTGGTAGCTGAGGTTGGTGGTGCGGATGTAGCGGTCGTTGGGCATCTCTCGTCTTTCACCGCCGTCTTTAGCACCCTCACCCTGGTTTTCGTAGGTCTTGCGCGCCTTCTGACGAGCATTCTGGAACCACACCACGATGACTCGAGTAGGAAGGCCCAGAAGGTTGGAGAGCTGCTCGAACTCGTCGTCTTTAGGGTAGGCGTTGGCATCGAAGAAGTCCTGCAGCACTCTCAGCTGGAAGTCAGTGAAGCGAGTCCTCGAGGACCTCTTACCCCCGTAGGAGTCGTACCTCTGAAGATCAGGACTTGGGGGTCTGGACTCCACCTTAACATCCTCCAGCGTAGTGGTCGGTGGGTTGTTGAAGTTGTAAGGGGAGTCCTTGTTGCGCTGACGTTCTTTAAACAGGGTGTTGCGGAACCAGTGTTTGATCACCTTCTGAGGCAGACCGGACTTGTCCGCCATCTCCCTGATCTGGTCTTCGTTCGGGGAGTTGTTGATGTCAAAGTACTGGCGAAGCACGCTCAGCTGGTCGTCCGTGATGCGCGTCCGAGGACGTTTGCTTTGCTGCTGCTGCTGCAGCAGGGCTGGACTGAGCTGCTGCTGGTAGAGTTGAGCCAAGTCGTGCGGGATGCCCACGTCCATGCCGACACCAGGAACCTGTGGCAGGGATATGGACTGCAACATCATGGGAGAGAAGAGGGAAAGGTCCACAGGACACAGCTGATTGGAGAGAGATGGTGGAGGCGGGAGGGCGGGCGCTTTAGTCAAAGGGGCAGAGACTGCCGGAGAAGCAGGAGTCGAAGCAGAGGGGGCAGTGCTTGTTGGTGTTGGGGGCTGCTGGGTTTGCTGCTGGGAGGAGGTGGGAGGAGTGGGTGGTTTAGGAGGCGGAGGAGGTGGGGGAGTATTGGGAGCCTCAGGAGTGAGAGACCTCAAGGGGTACTGCTTGTCGTATTGATCCCGGTAGTCTTTGGCAAACTTCTCCAGAGAGTCGATGGGAAAGACGGTGGTCTGGTGAGTCTGCTCCTGGTGGCTCTTCAGTATCAGGGGGTTGGAGAACAGCTTGTTGCAGGACGCACACTCCAGCTTCGCCTGCAGGGGGTCGCCCTCCTTTGGATCCGACTCGCTAGGAGTGATGGCTGCTACGCTTTCCGCAAACTTCCTCTGCACCCTCTGCTTGCTCTCGTTAAACTGGATGACCAGCTCAAAGCCGATATTCTCCAGCAAAGCCCTCGAGGCGTTCTCAGACGCATCGTGGGAAATCCTGGGCGGCAGGAAACCCAGCAGCTTGACCTCTTTCCCAGAATGCTTTGCCTCTTGACTGCCCCCGCTGTTGTCTTGCTGTTCTGCGGCCTTGGGTTCGTTTGCGCCGTTCGTCTCCTCCTTCTTGTTCTGCTTGGGCACACTGACCTCCGTCTTAACTTTGGGTGTCTGAGGTTTTCCGCCATCTTGGTGAGCGTTGCTCGTTCCGTGAGTCACCGTTGGACTCTGCTGCAGGGGCGGTCTCGCGAGTTCCTGCTGAGTAGTGCTGCTCGTGCCGGGCTGTTCCATCATCATCTGTGACATCATCATCAAGCCGGGATTCTCCATCTGTGACATCATCAACGCCTCCATCAGTCCGGGTTGAGAGGACAGGGAGAACCCGGCGGAGTTGGCGAAGCTCAGGGACGCATTTTTGAACTCTTCGCTCAGCTGGAAGTCTCCGCCAGGGAAGTAGAAGGGGAAGAGCTGCTGTTGTTGTTGCTGAAGCTGTTGAAGCTGTTGCTGAAGCTGAAGGTGTTGTTGTTGTTGAAGCTGTTGTTGTTGTTGTTGTTGTTGTTGTTGCTGCTGGAGAGCTTCTTGCATCATGGGGAGGTGCTGGAAGAGCGCCGGGTTGAACAGGTGCGACTGCAGGAGCGCGGCCTTCTGCTGGAGCTCCTGCTGGAGCTGGGCCTGGGCCTGGGCTAGCTGCTGCTGCTGGACGAGCTTCTGCTGCTGCTGCTGCGCCGTTGACGCTATGATGTCCGCTAACCTCTTCCTCTTAGCTTCGTGGCTCTCGGACTGGCCAGAGTTTCCTCCGCCCGCCGGGCCTGCGTC
>NC_137909.1:32800370-32807870 GCF_963457725.1 Sprattus sprattus
TGCTCAAGCATGTACAGGACGAGGAACCGTACTGAGCATGTGCGGAAACTATCCCCGCTGCTGGACATGTCAGGATGTTGGCCATAAACTGAGCATGTGCAGAGTCAAGGCCTCTACTGAGCATGTGCAGAGTCAAGGCCTCTACTGAGCATGTGCAGAGTCAAGGCCTCTACTGAGCATGTGCAGTAGTCAAGGCCTCTACTGAGCATGTGCAGTAGTCCTGACAACACCTGGCGTAGAGATTTCATGTGGAGCTCAGGTGACAGAGGGAAGGTGGCCGAGCGACAGCGAGCAGTAGCTGACTAGCTGGGCTGGACTTCAGTGAAATGGAGCATGCTGGCCGTGTCTGTGAGCTTTATGCCTCAGAGGTGTGTGTGTGTGTGTGTGTGTGAGCGTGTGTTAGCGTGTGTTAGCGTGTGTTTGTGAGCTTCACGCCTCAGAGGTGTGTGTGTGTGTGTGTGTGTGTGTGTGTGTGTGTGTGTGTGTGTGTGTGTCTGAGCTTCACGCCTCAGAGGTGTGCGATGTGAAGAGGAAGAGAGATAGAGAGGCACTGCCACAAGCATCCTAATGGACAAGACACTACTAGTGTGACAAGATAGCTTCAGAATATAGAGTCCAGAATTTAGAATAGGACAAGATAGCTTCAGAATCTAGAATCTAGAATAGGACAAGATAGCTTCAGAATCTAGAATCTAGAATAGGACAAGATAGCTTCAGAATCTAGAATCTAGAATAGGACAAGATAGCTTCAGAATCTAGAATCTAGAATAGGACAAGATAGCTTCAGAATCTAAAATCTAGAATAGGGCAAGATAGCTTCAGAATCTAGAATCTAGAATAGGACAAGATAGCTTCAGAATCTAGAATCTAGAATAGGACAAGATAGCTTCAGAATCTAGAATCTAGAATAGGACAAGATAGCTTCAGAATCTAGAATCTAGAATAGAGTAAGAAACATACCATAGATAGGCTAGTAGCTAACATGCTAAGCCACAGGCACAGCTCCCTGACTGGTGTTACGGCCATAGGGTTAGGGTTAGTGTTCACACATGACAGATCAACAGGCTCCCCACTGCCCACCTCGGATTTGATGTCATTGCACGTAGTAATAACTAGCACTCAATAACTAGTGCCCACATTTTAAAGCATCTTCTGTCGTTCCCCAGATACAGAGACTTTAAAAAGAGGGTATGGACCTAATTTTACTGCAAAAACAAGTGTTGCTAAAGAACGCCTAAGACTAACAGGAGATGCTCTACACTGTTCGACGTCTTTAACTTCTGAGAGTGACAGGGGATGCTCTACTGTTAGACGTCTTTAACATGTATAATAGGTGGCCCACAGTTGCATTTTTGCCAAGTTATGGCTTGCAGGAAATTGTACTAAAAGACAAATCTTTCATGCTTTGGAGCAACTTTTGCTCACTACATCTTTCCACTGGACCACATCCGATCACATCAGATCTAAACCCTGAACCACATCAGATCTAAACCCTGAACCACAGCAGGTCTTTTACATTTTAATATACAAGACTCATGTTATTGCAACTAGGTGCATGTCTGAAAGAAATAACACGTTCTGATTTTTGTCTCTCTCTCGCTCTCTCTTCAAAATTACATTTCACACCTATATTTTAGGTGCATATTACCATAAAAACAATCATATCAATGGAAAGAGGACGTTTTAATTAGAAAATGCATAACTTCCCTACTGCTGTTAAGTTAACAATTCATTCCACAATAAGCTGATTATTAGCGATAAATCGCTTTTTTTCTTTGCTTGTAATGATGGATATTTAAATATAAAAATCACGGAATTGATGTACAATCAATACCAAAGGAAGGTTATTTAAATTCAGATAACATTGTTTACTACCATCTTTTCAATTCCAAACACAGATGTTCTGTGAACTACAGATTTCCAATAAAAGCATTAAGACCATCGACATTGACCGTCAGCTTGCAAGGCGTACGTGTGTAGTTTGTAGCACGTTAAGTGTGAATTGACTTTTATTTTGAAACATGGATTGAGACGAAGACGTGGAGAAGCAGGAAAGAGGAGTCGGTCAGCAGCTCCGTGTCAGATGTCCGTTGGATGCCGCTAGATATTTGAAACATATGAGCTAACCGACAAAAGTGTCCATTTTTTTTATGCGTCAAATACCTCAAATGTGTCGCAAATAAATAAACGTGTTCATTTTGAAAGCACGTATAATGAATGACTGAGGGAACTTTTTTAGCAACACTCGTCACAAGTCCTTTTGTAAAGCCTCCACAGCTCAGAGAAGAGCCAAAGGGCTTGCATAGCAGTTGTACAATGACATTAGAAGCAAGATGGTCAGTCGGGGAAATGTTTTAAAGTCTGTTGATTTGACATGGAATTACCCTTTATAATGATTGTTCGCTGCGAACATACTAATGATCTAAAACAAGGCAGTGTTTAAAAAAAATGCTTACAGAGCAGAGAGTATTTACCCAGGACATGGTCTCTCTCTCTCTCTCTCACACACACACACACACACACACACACACACACACACACACACACAGACAGAGCATTTATTTTGAGTATTTACCCAGGTTATGGAACCTGCATTGAAGCACTGAGGTGTGAGTCTACTACAAAGATATTTTTAAGTGTCAGAAATGCAAAAAGACCACTTTTTAGAGGGAAACCAACAAGGTCATTAAAAAGTCTGATGTCTGGAGTTGTCACACTCACACTCTCACTCTCTCTCACACACACACACACACACACACACACACACACACACACAGAGCAGAGGAAAGTGAAGTGCTGTGTGGAGACGCTTGCTCTCCAGCGGCACCCTGGGAAATGAGTAGTGACGTGGGGTCAGGGGTCGGGATGAGGCGTGACACATGCGGGCCGCGGCGACAGATGTCTTCCTGAGTGATGTCACGGCGATCAGCTGTCGCCTCGGCCTTCCCCGCTCCGCCCCGCCCCTCTGTGAGTCCGCCCCCAGGACCCCAACAATGACCTCCACACCACCAGCCTCTCTTCACCAGCCTCACAGACGGAGGCAACAGCCTCTCATCACCAGCCTCAGAGACGGAGGCAACAGCCTCTCTTCACCAGCCTCTCATCACCAGCCTCACAGACGGAGGCAGCAGCCTCTCATCACCAGCCTCTCTTCACCAGCCTCTCTTCACCAGCCTCTCTTCACCAGCCTCTCTTCACCAGCCTCACAGACGGAGGCAACAGCCTCTCATCACCAGCCTCAGAGACGGAGGCAGCAGCCTCTCATCACCAGCCTCTCTTCACCAGCCTCTCTTCACCAGCCTCTCTTCACCAGCCTCTCTCTACCAGCCTCTCTTCACCAGCCTCTCTTCACCAGCCTCTCTTCACCAGCCTCTCTCTACCAGCCTCTCTTCACCAGCCTCTCTTCACCAGCCTCTCTTCACCAGCCTCTCTTCACCAGCCTCTCTCTACCAGCCTCTCTTCACCAGCCTCTCTTCACCAGCCTCTCTTCACCAGCCTCTCTCTACCAGCCTCTCTTCACCAGCCTCTCTTCACCAGCCTCTCTTCACCAGCCTCTCATCACCAGCCTCTCTTCACCAGCCTCTCTTCACCAGCCTCTCTTCATCAGCCTCTTCACCAGCCTCTCATCACCAGCCTCTCTTCACCAGCCTCTCATCACCAGCCTCTCTTCACCAGCCTCTCATCACCAGCCTCTCTTCATCAGCCTCTTCACCAGCCTCTCATCACCAGCCTCTCTTCACCAGCCTCTCTTCACCAGCCTCTCTTCACCAGCCTCTCTTCACCAGCCTCTCATCACCAGCCTCTCTTCACCAGCAGCCTCACAGACGGAGGCAACAGCCTCTCTTCACCAGCCTCTCTTCACCAGCCTCTCTTCACCAGCCTCTCTTCACCAGCCTCTCTTCATCAGCCTCTTCATCAGCCTGGCTGAGACTCCTCCTATCTCCACAACCTGCAGGGTCGGCACCAAGGACCAAACCTCCTGGACTTGTCCTCCATTTGTTATGCGTGTCGACACACAGACTGTGGAGTGCACTGGATACAGTGTCTTATTATGCGTGTCGACACACACACACACACACACACACACACTGTGGAGTGCACACAGGAGGTTACAGTGTCTCAGCACAGGTGACTGACTTTGGACAATTTTTTTTTTTTAAATATTGTAGATGAACAAGGGAAAAATCATTTAGCTGATTACTTCTAGGAGGTTCCTCTAACAAAGATACACTGGAAACACGAAAGCTCGGTAAGTGTGGTAACATCATTGAGAAGTGAGACGGCTCGCTGTGGTAACATGTAATAACATGGATGAAGGGAATCATTATCATTTGTAAATTAGTTTTTTCTCTGATGACTTTCTCAACACTCATCACTGTTTGTTTTTAAACCATAGTTTCTACACACTGTATTGGTCTGCAAGCTAGTACATGTGCACGCACACACACACACACACACACATGGTGCTCACACAGGCACACACACACACACACACACACACACACACATGGTGCTCCCACAGGCACACACACACACACACACACACAAACACACACACTCACACACACACACACAAACACACATGGTGCTCACACACTCAATAATATATGGCCCCTCTCCAAACCTCAAACTACCTTTTAATGCAGTGCTTCACGGCTGAGGCATGCTACAGGCCACAAGTCATGTCAGCCGGCAGTTCAGAACGTTTATCACTTTCACACATATAAAACACACACACACACACACACACACACACACACACTCATACAAAACCTACGCTGATTACTTCAATTGGGGGAGGAGGTGGCATTAGCCGTTTCATTTTAGCTCCTTGAACAGACCACAAAAGCATGCACACACACACACACACACACACACACACACACACACACACACACACACACACACACACACACACACACACACACACACACACACACACACACACACAGACCTAAGAGTGGATGGATAAAGAGAAGAGATTGGTGCGTGATCCTGGTTATTGATTTTAGCTGGTGGGAGAGGAGTGGGTTTATCAGGTCACTGTTACAGACTAAACGAGTCTTTACTGAGCTTAGGAGACGAAACGTGTGTGTGAGAGCGAGGGAGAGAGGGAGAGAGAGAGAGAGAGGGAGGGAGGAAGGGAGCGGGAGAGAGAGAGAGAGAGGGAGAGAGAGAGAGACGGGGGGGGAGAGCAAGAGAGAATGTTAATAAATCCAATGTTGTAGACTAACACAAAGCCTCAATTTTCTCCCATCGCATGTTTGCCTCTGTCTATATGTGTGTGTGTGTGTGTGTGTGTGTGTGTGTGTGTGTGTGTGTGTGTGTGTGTGTGTGTGTGTGTGTGTGTATATATGTGTATGTGCATGCATGCAGGAAGGCTTGGTTCAAACGTTTAATTTCACATCAAATTAAAATTAAAAGTGAAAGATAATTAATCTTTATAGAATGTAAAGAAAATGAATGCTCAGTTTTCAGGGATGTAATTGGATGAAGTGTGTGTGTGTGTGTGTGTGTGTGTGGTTGCAGCCTTCCAGCCTGGTGACAGAGGGTGTCTGCAGAACGCTTCCCCCCAGAACAGTCCCTCCTCACTGGGTTATCCTCGGTCCTTGCATCCCCGGAGCAGTCACAGCTCTGGGTCTCACACCTGTGCGTGTGTGTGTGTGTGTGTGTGTGTGTGTGTGTGTGTGTGTGTGTGTGTGTGTGTGTGTGTGTGTGTGGCCAAGGGCTTCTGATCAATCTTATCTGGCTGACCTGATTGAGTTTTTAATTTAGCCGGGGATCAATAGCACCAGTCTATTGGTTATGTGTCGCAAACTCCATTTAACACTGGCAGGCAGGGCGGCCGTGTGTGTGTGTGTGTGTGTCTGTGTGTGTGTGTGTGTGTGTGTGTGTGTGTGTGTGTGTGCAGGGCGGCCATCCTCACACCAGCCGGGAGGAAATGTAAATTAAGTCTGCTGCGCTCCGCGTGTGTGTGTGTGTCTGTCTGTGTGTCTGTGTGTCTGTCTGTGTGTGTGTGTGTGTGTCTGTCTGTGTGTGTGTGTGTGTGTGTGTCTGTGTGTTGTGTCTGCTCGCACGCTTCCTCCTGTCTGTGTGCAGAGATGAATATGTCCCATTCCAGGTTTCCCCATCACCACCATGAAACTAATTATATATGCAGTTATGAACACACACACACACACACACACACACACACACACACACACACACACACACACACATGCTGTATTGCATATGAAAACCTCATCTAGAACCATATTAATAATAAGCTTTCGAGCGCACAGGATGCTCCACGTCTTTAAGCAACAGCATTCCCAGGCTTGCAGCCCTTTTGTGTTGAACACACTGTGTGTGTGTGTGTGTGTGTGTGTGTGTGTGTGTGTGTGTGTGTGTGTGTGTCTGTGCTGTAATTAAATATTTGTTTATACAGCAGTTCTCTGGAGGTCCAGATGCCAGGGGGACCCACGCGCTCCCTCTCTCCCCGCCCCGGAGCAGCCCTGAAGGGGTTAAGAGTGGAGGCAGCCCCCTCTGGGGCGTGTGTGTGTGTGTGTGTGTGTGTGTGTCCCTCTGGGGCTGGGGCCCTTGGGGCTATTGTTACAGAGAGGCTGAGCTCAAGCACAATCTCCCTCTCTGGCTCTCGCTCTCTCTCTCTCTCTCTGTCTCTTGCTCTCACACACACACACACACACACACACACACACACACACACACACACACACACACACACACACACACACACACGCAGAAATGACGCCTAAAATGGCCTCTGAGACTTGGCTTGTCCGCTTGTGTTTGGCTTCACCTGATTTAGTTCGCTAATCTTTCTCTCAGATATATAGATTTATACAAACACACAGCGAATTCTGTTTCTCCCGACTTCCTCGCCTCCCCCCGCCTCTCCCCCTCTATACCCCCCAACCCCCCCCCCCCCCCCCACACACACACACACACACACACACACACACACACACACACACACACACACACACACACCACCCCAGCCCAGCCAGGGCTGTTAAATATTTGCTGAGGAGTCACTCTAACGGTGTGTGTGTTATGAGAGGGACATGTGTGTGTGTGTGTGTGTGTGTGTGTGTGTGTGAGTCACTCTGACAGTGGGTTATATTTTCTCTCCGACAGAACTCAAGAGTAATGTATTTCATCACAGTGCTCAGATCATTTCAGCACACACACACACACACACACACACACACACACACACACACACACACACACACACAGGTTGTTTCATAAAATGATTCCTTTCTGGTTGGCTTTTCTGAAACACTAACCTCTACGTGCACACACACACACATTCACTAACCTCTACCTCTGCGTGCACACACACACACTAACATCTGCTTATACACACACACACTAACCTCTGCTTCTACACACACACATTCACCAACCTCTACTTCTACGTGCACACACACACACACATTCACTAAACTCTACCTCTGCGTGCACACACACACACACATTCACCAACCTCTACCT
>NC_137909.1:32812870-32822870 GCF_963457725.1 Sprattus sprattus
GCCTACCATGCGTGTTTGAGCGCGTTCCCGAAATTACAGTGCAGAGATCACTTCTCCGGTATCTAAATATATTTTAGATATTTCAAGAGATATTCCAGTTTACCTAGCCTACCTTATTTTTGTCTAATGCTTTGGGTGTGAAAACAATAGGACCTATATAGTGCATATTAATACAACACATTTTTTTTTTCAATTTAACAGCTCACTGGTAATCTTCACAATCTAGTGATTTAAAAATCAAACGTATGCTCACGATAAAGTACATTTTAAGTGAATATATAATAAAAAGGGTTGTTCTAGACTTGAAAACCATATTGTAAATGCTAGTATGGCTACGATAATACATACGTATTATTGTAAAGAATTAAGTCTTGGTGTAAGTATTCAGGCTAAAAGAACATTCTTCTGGATCATGACATGTCATTGAAAAAAAAAGTCCTATTTCTCTCTGGAATGTGTTGACGTAGTTGTGAGAGGCTGGTCATAGTCTCGAGGCGCGGAGGATAGGGGCCAGTCAAAAAAAAAAAAAATCACGAATTTCTTCATTCAGACAAGAAACAACGGCAGGGTGTGTGCAGAAAGCCCTGCATTACAACAATGGGGTTTTCTTTTAAAATGCTGAATTAAAAAGGTAAATGTAATGCTATTAACAATGTTCCATTAACCAAACCAAGAATGAAGATAACCCTACTGCAAGACTAGCACATGTATTTAAGATGACGAATAATATCTCTTTAAGAAATGGCAAACAGGGAATTATTAATCCAACTCAATCCGAACCATAGTCTCTTGCGTGTTCCTCCTAGTCACCTTAATGTTCAGGCCAAAATTAATTATATGTAAATCAGCCTTAAGCAGACTACATGAGTTTTGAGGTTGAATACATATCCAGGAGGCAACTGTTTTATATTAATGTGTGTATCTCCTTTCAATATGAATGATCCTTTGTAAAAAAAAAAAAAAAGCATAGGCCAACCCAGTGTTTCGGGTTCATAATTCAACTGAATGTTCGTTTGTTCATTTGTGCAGTCTTGGCAAGATAATAGCGTACCCAACAAAAACAACTAGAGCACCATAAAAATAAGAAAGTCAAATGAATTGTCTTTCGGTATGTTTAAATGAACATGTCCGAGAGTCTATAGTTGTGCGTGGAGTAGGCCATTGATCATCAATAGAGACTCGTGTAGTATAGATCATCAATAAAGAACACGTGTAGTATAGATCGCTTGAGCTCACAGCGGGATCCCTCACGGAGAAAGAGATCCTCGCGCTCTGCTGTCCATTGAACACGGTCATTTTCTCAAAACGGTGACTCCTTCCTGCATGGGCCTCTCATTCTCTCCATCTCTCCCTCTCTCTCCCTCTCTCTCTCTCTCTCTCTCCCTCTCTCTCTCTCCCTCTCTTGCGTGTTTTGTCATGGTAATTCTATTGTGAGCAGTTGAAAAGAAATGGACAATCTGTCACACACTTCTCGCGTACACTTTTGCTGCAAAAGCCACGGCAAGTTTCCTAATCCGCATTGATGAAATTAACTGGTTTATTGACATTAAGGCAAAACAGATTACTGCTACAAACGTCACGCAGGACAAAATATCATGCAACACTGAGTGTAAAAATGCCTTGAGCCCAAAACCCACTGGCCTACAGTCCGTGAACACAGAACAATCATTCGAAATATTTAGGAGTGTATAAATGTATTGCATGAATGTATTTTCTTCCTGCATAAAGGCCATTTGGGGGTTAAAATCAAAACGACATATTAACCGATCATCTGAAATGTTCAAAGAGCTCAGTCTGTTCATGTAAAAGTTATGTGTCGTCATTAACGATTTATTTTAAATTGGTTTGTCCATAATCTTTCATAACATGCCCTTTTATAACGTTGGATAACTGTGCGCAAAGCTTATCTGTTGCAGGGTGAGCCGGTGCAGTTGTGATATTAAATTCTCTCTCTCTCTCTCTCTCTCTCTCTCTATCTATCTATCTATCTATCTATCTCTCTCTCTATTTATATATCTATTTATCTATCTATCTATCTCTCTCTCTATTTTATCTATATCTATCTATTATCTGTCTGTCTTTCTATTTGCCTGTTTGTATGTCTGTCTGTCTGTCTGTCTGTCTGTTTGTTTGTTTGTTTGTTTGTTTGTTTGTCTTTAAATATATACTGTAAACTGTTTTGTACATTCTTTGTATCTGTCGGGTGAGAATATTTTTAATTTTTGTAACGCAAATATCCTCTAAATCCCCCCACATATGACCAGCAGCTCATAACCTGTACCTTGCGTTAATAACGACAAACAGCTGTTATTGTATATTCTTTTTGTCTATTAAAGGTATTCAAGGTTATGCAATGCAAACGTTTTCAACACAATTATGTTGCATGATTCATATTGTTTAAAAATGATAACCATGATTACCATGTAAATAAACATTTACTTTTTTGGCCCTGTGAATAGTTTAGAAATGTAAGTAGTATTGGACACTGAAATGGTGTCCTGTATGATTCGCCTATTCCAGAATATTCTTCTACGAATGTGTCTTTGGCCTTCAGCTTGTCATCAGTCCGAAATTCTCCTGAGATTTGGTCGTGGGCGAATGAAAAAAATGTCCAGATTCATTATGCGTTCATGTGACAACACTCATGAGTTGACATACTGCGAACGGGTCATATTTGGGGCGGAGGGGTGTGTGTGGGGGGGTGGGGGTCGTGATTTTTTAGGTTCCTCGTAAATTTTGAGCTGGCAGGGTTCTTTTGAATCTACATGCGAAGCAGAACGCGGAGAGGACCGGTGGGGGCACGGGCAGTGAGAATCACACCGGCGAGGTCAGACGCTCAGCCAGCGCCCTCTCACGTCCGTGATACCCGATGGTCAACCGGAGGCGCGCGCGGACCCATTCACCTGGATGCTGCTGTGTTCAATGGAAGAAAATGGCGTGTCTTGCAAAGCGCAGCAGCGGAAAAACGCGCTTGAATGGACAATAAATGCATCGCATAGCATAGTCATCTCCTTCTTCTTTTTCTTCTCCTTCATCTTCTTCATGTTCTTCTTATTTTTCTTCTTCTTCTTCTTCCTGTTCTTCTTGGACTCTCCAACAGCCTATAGCCAACTAACATCAATTATTATAATTCGCCTCATCTTTTCAATTAAATAATAATAATAATACTTATTATTTGGGGTATAATTATCACTGTACCATATAAAGAATATTCTGCACTGTCCAAAAAGAGATTCAAATAAAGAGATATAAAATAAAGAATAAGAAAAAAAATGGTGTATTTTGTTGTGATGAAGCAAGGTGTCTGGAGGTGTGGCTGGCTGTGGCTGGCTGGGGTCCTTGGGGACCGGTACCAGACGGGCCAGGGGCCACGCTGATAAGAGAGGCATCCTGTGAGACTGGGGACCAACGCCGTCTCCACTGCACAACAGTGCGTGCAGGCCGCCCGCCTGCATGCACGAGAGACGCAGAGGTGCATCACGCGAGGGATCGGTGGTGAGATGTACACGAGACTGTAAAGGCCTTTGAATCCCAACTGTATTTTAGACAAGTCGCAGAAAGCAGGAGGAGAGCCAAACAAAATGCCGGCCAAAGTGCTCTCTGCCGAAATAGATGCAATTACAAATAAACCAGTAGATTATTATTATTATTATTATGCTTACTAGTATTATTGTTAATGTTATTGCTATTATTATTATTATTATCATCACCATTATTGCTGTTGTTGCTATTATTATTCAAATATGATTAACATAATTAATTAGCCAATATCACGTCTGTTTAAATTGTTTATCAATATTCAAATGGTCGAACTCATATATGTATATATACATATGTATACACATTTCTTGACTAATTTAGCTGATATTTTTTGAGAGTTAAACATCAAGTAGGCTATGTTTCCATCCATATAGTTAGGCTACATCGAGGATGATGTTCTATGGCTTTTCCGCAGCAATAAAGAAGTTTCACCATCAATATCTAAAGTATCTTAGCAGGTCAGGCCGATTCGAGTAATTCATATTATTCTATTACACATCGAAATTAAATTTCGATGATGTCGAGATAGGTCATCAATAGGTTATAGCTGGGAACAGAAATGCGCCCTCTTTTTTCACTTCAAACTTGGCTTAAGCGCCTGTGTGGAGAAGACATGTGGCTGAAGACCAGCCCCAGCTGCTTATTCTTGCTCATAACGTCTGATTATTGCTCTAATATATAAATATAAATATTTGGTCGACCCTTTCCCCTTCCACTAAAATCAATTTAAAAAGCTGCATTAAACCGTTATTGCACAACGATCTAATTTTAGGACCATTATATAACAGTTATTTTTTTATCTCAGAAAACGCATTCAACCTCATTGAGTAGCTTTTACACTTCTGCTGCACATCAATCATTTATTCTGTCAAGAAAACAAACAAACCAAAAAAAGAAAAGACTCCAGGTGATTCGGAAATGGGATTCGTGGTAGACAAAGGCGATTCTTGTAAAACACATGCGGTTTTAGGGAGGTGTCTTCACGGAATGTGTGTGTGTGTGGTTTATTTATGCAGTACACAGCTTAAGGACACTCACTGGACTCGTGTGGAGATGCAACCTGACAGCGGTGGCGCAGACATCGGGGTGGGTACTACCGACCTCCACGCCTCACCGCAGTAACACCACACACACACACACACACACACACACACACACACACACACACACACACACACACACACACACACACACACACACACACACACACAAACAGGCACACACACACACACACACACACACACACACACACACACACACACACACACACAAACAGGCACAATCGCCCGAGGGACTGTTCTGGAACATGACCTATATAACGAGCGTCCAGGCCGGACCGCACACAGGACCCGTGTCACACAGTAGCCTACCCCACATCAACCCGGGCGAAAATGAACGCCTGAATAGAACGCAAGCGTGAAGTTTCGTCGTGTAGTGCCAATATTCACTGTAGTTTTTTTTTTCATACACACTAGACGTATTCTTCACCAAACATTCAAAAACGGAGTAATCATTTCAAACACAGCTGTGTGATAACCATTCGCTTCCGCTCTGCGCTACCTACACCCCCCCCCCCCCCCCCCCAGGCTACACCTGGAGTATAGCGAGGCTGGGAGTAGGCACGATAACGACCGTTAGCTCTGCTGGCCTGCATGCTGGATGGCTCCCATCTCAGTCTGCCGGTGGTGATCCGTTGGAACAGCGAGGACCTACAGGCCTATTCGCGGCACCCATGCGTGCGCATCCAGAGATGGAAGGTTGACCGAGCAGAATGGAACACGGAGACAGATTCCGTTCACTTGAGAGATATAAGGCTCGTTGTAATTTAAAGCGAAAAACGAAATCATTCGAAATTCAACCTTTATGTTCACACGCTGTGCGCATCTTTGAGGAAATATCACTGGTTAACATGCAGGACCAACAACCTCTGAAGCTGCTGAACAAAAATTAAAATGATAGAATTATTATCTCTGAGATTTTTTTATAAAGAAAGCCTGAAAGGAAATGATGGTTGCCATGAACTGAAATGCCCTAATTTGGTTGAGTTTGTAAATTCATAGTTCCATGTTTCATTTCTCTTCCCTGCCATTTCTGGTGTGTATTTACACTGTTGCCCCTCTTTTCTCTCTCTCTCTCTCTCTCTCTCTCTCTCTCTCTCTCCCTCTCTCTCTCTCTTCATCCCTCCCTTTCCCCTCTCTCTCTTCATCCCTCTCTCTCTCTCTCTCTCGCTTCATCCTTTCCTTTCTCCTCTCTCTCCCTCCCTTTCTCCTCTGTGTGTGTGTGTGTGTGTGTGTGTGTGTGTGTGTGTGTGTGTGTGTGTGTGTGTGTGTGTGTGCATGCATACCTTGCACTGAGGTGAGACCTTCCAGGTTGGAGTCATTTGCCACAGCTCTGAGAACAGTTCAAAACACAGGTTCTCAGAAACACACACACACACACACACACACACACACACACACACACACACACACACACACACACACACACACACACACACACACACACACACACAGGAATATAGATATGTAGAAATGTATAACTTAAACAGCTGCCCTACACACTACACTGAGGATGAGGTTTCTGTCCACAGTAAGTGTTCGTGTGTGTGTGTGTGTGTGTGTGTGTGTGTTTTGGCTACTCATCGTGATGTTATCTGTGTTCATGATGAAAAACATATCTGTCTGAGGCGTTTTGTGAACTTCTCAGGTAGGTTTCAAATTTGCCACAGACATTTACCGACAATAAATCCCCTCGGAACACACACAGACACACACACACACACACACACACACACACACACACACACACACACACACACACACACACACACAGACACACACACACACACAAAAATGTCACACTCAAGGCTGTAATGTAAACGTTCCATAGTCCGGTCAGCATGCACACAAGCCAGTTAACACTCCATACCGTCTGACCACTGAACCACAAAATATTACACACAAACACACACACACACACACACACACACACACACACACACACACACACACACACACACACACACACACACACACACACACACACACACACACACACACACACACACTCACACACACTCTTACTCAGTAAGTGTTATTACTGTCCCGAAATAAGCGCTTGCATAGATAGATGAAATTCAAAAACTGTGGAAAAGCACAATAACATCTTATTTATGTTTGCCTGTATCACAAACGCACGCCTACACACACACACACTCAAGACCCACACACACACACACACACACACACACATCTTATTTATGTTTGCCTGTATCACCAACGCACGCCTTCATTCTCATGATATACCATAACACACACAGACACACACACACACACACACACACACACACACACACACCACCACACACACACACACACACACACACACACACACACACACACACACACACACACACACACACACACACACACACACACACACACATTCTCATGATGAAGAACAGATTGGGGAGCCACAGCGGGCAACAAGACAGAAATGCAATAAAATATTTGAAAAAAGCTTCAGGTTAATCTATAGATGTGTATACACTTCATTATAAAGGTATAGATCATTTTACGTACACATATTCTACAGACAGAGAGACAGGGAGAGAGAAGGGGGGGTCATTTCCGTGTTATGAAGGATAAAAGCTTAATGATCAATAATGATATCAATAATGATATAAGTGGTTATGTTCCAATGTTGTATTTTTATTTGCGTATGCATATAGATGCTTAATTTCATTGATTCATTCATGATACATGTGTTATGATATATCAGTGTGAGCATGTTGTGTGTGTGTGTGTGTGTGTGTGTGTGTGTGTGTGTGTGTGTGTGTGTGTGTGTGTGTGTGTGTTATGGTATATCAGTGTGAGGATGTTGAGTGTGTGTGTGTGTGTGTGTTTTATGGTATGTCAGTGTGAGCATGTTGTGTGTGTGTGTGTTATGGTATGTTAGTGTGAGCATGTTGTGTGTGTGTGTGTGTGTGTTATGGTATATCAGTGTGAGCATGTTGTGTGTGTGTGTGTGTGTGTGTGTGTGTGTGTGTGTGTGTGTGTGTGTGTGTGTGTGTGTGTTATGGTATATCAGTGTGAGCATGTTGTGTGTGTGTGTTTTATGGTATATCAGTGTGAGCATGTTGTGTGTATGTGTGTGTGTGTTATGGTATATCAGTGTGAGCATGTTGTGTGTATGTGTGTGTGTGTGTTATGGTATATCAGTGTGAGCATGTGGTGTGTGTGTGTGTGTGTGTTATGGCATATCAGTGTGAGCCCTTATCCCACAGCCTCAAAGGTCTCAGAGCCTGAAGATCTTTATATGAGCGTGTTGTTTATGCACTGGGATGTATATATATGAACGTGTTGTTTGTTCAGTGGGATGTATGTATATTTAAATGCTGAAGTATATATGAGTGTGTTGTTTGTATAGTGGGATGTATGTATATTTAAATGCTGAAGTATATATGAGCGTGTTGTTTATGCACTGGGATGTATATATATTTAAATGCTGAAGTATATATATGAACGTGTTGTTTTTGCACTGGGATGTATATATATTTAAATGCTGAAGTATATATGAGTGTGTTGTTTAGTCAGTGGGATGTATATATATTTAAATGCTGAAGTATATATGAGTGTGTTGTTTGTATAGTGGGATGTATATATGTAAATGCTGGAGTATATACATTTTAATATTTGGACAATACTGATGTGTCTGTATGAACACAATTTTGCATACATGAACATGCTCACTATATATGTTTGATTTTGTATTATATCATAAGTGCGTATTAAAATATTTTCATATTTTTTTTCTCAGTCTGTGTAAGCCTGTTGCGTACATGTGTATGCATGTTTTATTGTTTGAATATTTAATTCTGTATGTGTTTTATTGTTGAAATATTGAATTCCGTATATATTTTATTGTTGAAATATTAAATTACGTTTGTTTTCATATTTTGCACAATGCATTTGCATGTACATGGTGTGGTGTGTGTGGGTCTTTAGTGAGTGTGGGTCTTGAGTGTGTGTGTGTATGTGTGAGCACGTCATGTGTGTGTGTGAGTGTGTGTGTGTTTGTGTGTGAGCACGTTGTGTGTGTTTGTGTGTGTGTGTGTGTTGATGTGTGAGCACGTCGTGTGTGTTTGTGTGTGTGTGTGTGTTGATGTGTGAGCACGGCGTGTGTGTGTGTCTGTGTGTGTGTGTGTTGATGTGTGAGCACGGCGTGTGTGTGTGTCTGTGTGTCTGTGTGTGTGTGTGTGTGTGTGTGTGTGTGTGTGTGTGTGTGTGTGTCTGTGTGTGTGTGTGTGTGTGTGTGTGTGTGTGTGTGTGTGTGTGTGTGTGTGTGTGTGTGTGTGTGTGTGTGTGTGTGTGTGTGTGTGTGAGCACTTCTTCTGTATGTCTTTGTGTATATCATGGGGCAAATGTGTATTATCATGTGAATATGGTTTGATGCTTCTATGTCTGAGTTGTGTGAGACAGTGTGTGGTGTGCCCTAGGTCCATATGTTGGGGTGATACATACGTGTGTATATGTTGGGGAGATATATACGTGTGTGTATGTTGGGGAGATATATACGTGTGTGTATGTTGGGGTGATATATACGTGTGTGTATGTTGGGGAGATATATACGTGTGTGTATGTTGGGGTGATATATACGTGTGTATATGTTGGGGAGATATATACGTGTGTGTATGTTGGGGTGATATATACGTGTGTGTATGTTGGGGACTGTATGATACATACGTGTGTGTATGTTGGGGACTGTATGATATATACGTGTGTGTATGTTGGGGAGATATATACGTGTGTGTATGTTGGGGAGATATATACGTGTGTGTATGTTGGGGTGATATATACGTGTGTGTATGTTGGGTAGATATATACGTGTGTGTATGTTGGGGTGATATATACGTGTGTATATGTTGGGGAATATATACGTGTGTATATGTTGGGGAGATATATACGTGTGTGTATGTTGGGGACTGTATGATACATACGTGTGTGTATGTTGGGGACTGTATGATACATACGTGTGTGTATGTTGGGGTGATATATACGTGTGTGTATGTTGAGCCGATACATACGTGTGTGTATGTTGGGGTGATACATACGTTTGTATGTTGGGGTGATACATATGTGTGTGTATGTTGGGGACTGTATGATACATACGTGTGTGTATGTTGGGGACTGTATGATACATACCTGTGTGTATGTTGGGGTGATACATACGTGTGTGTATGTTGGGGTGATATATACGTGTGTGTATGTTGAGCCGATACATACGTGTGTGTATGTTGGGGAGATATATACGTGTGTGTATGTTGGGGTGATATATACGTGTTCAATGTTTGGGGCGATACATACGTGTGTGTATGTTGGGGTGATACCATACATACGTGTGTGTATGTTGGGGTGATACCATACATACGTGTGTGTATGTTGGGGAGATATATACGTGT
>NC_137909.1:32839215-32846715 GCF_963457725.1 Sprattus sprattus
ACGTAGTCCCAGTAGAAACGTTAAATCGCCGTTCCATATCAATGCTCTTGAATGGTTACCATTGACAACCAACGTAACGTTTATTTTTTGACAGCTAGGATAATTTGAACCAAGATGGCGGCGTGTTGGGACAAGTTAGTGGGCAATGTTTTATGTCAATTAAGCTATCTACACGACTTTGTATAAGTCTTAATTTACTCGGTTAGTTGTTTATGTTCTACACGAATGTTGCAGAGTATAGGAATTCTTAACTGAAAGTCTCGAATATTATTTGTAGGCGGCTGTTAGCGCTTAGAAAAAAAAACTATTGTAACAGATGGTAGCTCACACGGCTAACTAGCCTTCGACCAAAATTACTAAACTTGACCTCCCTGTTGCTCTGTCCAACTTCACCATCAACGGAAACGTGGAGTTCAACTGTAAATAGTAAAACCTTATGAACAATACCTGTGTCCGTGTGTCCGTTTACTTTACAGAGGTGAGCTCATGAGTGTCACTTTGCAGCAACGCCTGGGGAAACTAAAGGTCCGGTTCCACGCACTACTTTCTCTAACGGGAGCACTAGGCTTCAAATCAAGAATTCATCAGGTTATTATGCATATTAAATTTCCTAAAGATAAAGGAAATTCTAAATAATAATAATAAAAACATTTTGGATGTTGTAAACGGGAGATAAGCGGGATAACGGCCTCCGAGCTGTCCAGTTATACGAATTTAATGGACTTCTGCGGCGCAACACCACTCCGCTCCGCGTCGTGGTGTTCTTTGCCCCGCAGCGTCCATTAAATTCGTATAACTGGACAGCTCGTCGGCCGTAATCCCTTACATAATCCTGGGTTCAAGCAAACTGGCAGATTTTGAGCTATTTAGACCAGAGGAGAAACAGGCTGGAAGCAGAGAGAAGAAAAACCCGAACAAACCGTTTGGAACCCCTGTGTGAATAAAGAACCGTTTAGAACCCCTGAGTGAATAAAGAACCCTTTAGAACCCCTGTGTGAATAAAGAACCGTTTGGAACCCCTGTGTGAATAAAGAACCGTTTGGAACCCCTGTGTGAATAAAGAACCGTTTGGAACCCCTGTGTGAATAAAGAACCATTTGGAACCCCTGTGTGAATAAAGAACCGTTTAGAACCCCTGAGTGAATAAAGAACCCTTTAGAACCCCTGTGTGAATAAAGAACCCTTTAGAACCCCTGTGTGAATAAAGAACCATTTGGAACCCCTGTGTGAATAAAGAACCCTTTAGAACCCCTGTGTGAATAAAGAACCGTTTGGAACCCCTGTGTGAATAAAGAACCGTTTAGAACCCCTGAGTGAATAAAGAACCCTTTAGAACCCCTGTGTGAATAAAGAACCCTTTAGAACCCCTGTGTGAATAAAGAACCGTTTAGAACCCCTGAGTGAATAAAGAACCATTTGGAACCCCTGTGTGAATAAAGAACCCTTTAGAACCCCTGTGTGAATAAAGAACCGTTTGGAACCCCTGTGTGAATAAAGAACCGTTTGGAACCCCTGTGTGAATAAAGAACTGTTTAGAAGCCCTGTGTGAATAAAGAACCGTTTGGAACCCCTGTGTGAATAAAGAACCCTTTAGAACCCCTGTGTGAATAAAGAACCGTTTGGAACCCCTGTGTGAATAAAGAACCGTTTAGAACCCCTGTGTGAATAAAGAACCATCTCTGATTATTTCAGATAATCTCTGTTTGTTTCCTGTTTATTTCCTGTTTATTTCCTCTGTTTATTTATTTTTCGTTTACGAAATGAAACTCATGTTCAGCACCTACTCCGGTCCTTGGCCTTCTTTGTGTGTGTGTGTGTGTGTGTGTGTGTGTGTGTGTGTGTGTGTGTGTGAGATGTCCTGCATTGAACACCTGATCTGCTTCAGACAAGTGTACAGTTAAGATGAGTGTCATGCAATCTTGCACTCCTCCACAGAACCACACAAGGAGGTGTAAGCAACTCCTCTCTTTCTCTCTCTTCCCCCTCTCTCTCCCTCTCTACATCTCTCTCTCTCCTCTTCCTCCTCTCTCTCTATCTCTCCATCTCTCTCTCCCTCTCTACATCTCTATCTCTCCTCTTTCTCCTCTCTCTCCATCTCTCTCTCTCCATCTCTCCATCTCTCTCTCACCCTCTTTATCACTCCTTCTGTTCCTCCCCATCTTTACATTTACATTACATTTAGTCATTTTTTTATATTTATATTACATTTAGTCATTTAGCAGACACTTTTATCCAAAGCGACGTCCAAAGGAGAGAACATCTCTCTATCTCTCTCCCTCTCTCTCTCCATCTCTCAATTTCCCTCTCTCCTTCTCTCATCTCTCTCTCCCTCTGTTTCACTCTTTCTACACCTCTCCATCTCTCTCTCTCTCTCTTTTTCACTCTCTCTGTCTCTCTCTCTCCCTCCATCTCTCTTTCTTCATATCTCTCTCTCTTTCTCTCCATCTCCATTTCTCCATCTCTCTCTCTCTCTCTCCAACTCTCCATTGCTCCATCTCTCTCCTTCTCTCTCTCGCTCCATCTCTCTCTCTCTCTCTCTCCATCTCTCTCTGTCTTTGCCTCCCTGTGCAGGTGGCAGCCATTACAGTTGGACTGTACTCCGAGGCTCCTCCCCCCCCCCCCCCCGCGCCTGGAAACTCTGCAGTAATAAGAATGAAACAAAATGGCCGCCTCCTCTGCGCTCGCTGGACCCAGTCGCTGGCCCCGGTCGGCAGGCCCGCACAGAAAAGGTCACTTGTCAGATTCTCAGATCGCATCTATCTCTCCTTCTTTTAAATCTCTCATCCCTTTCTCTCTCTGCACTCCTTTTCACTCTCACTCCATCACGCCGTCTCCTCTTCACCTTGCGTTCGATCCGAGCACGCCGTTCTGATTTGGAGGAGCCGTGGGTCTGTGCAGGGTGCAGGTGTGTGTGTGTGTGTGTGTGTGTGTGTGTGTGTGTGTGTGTGTGTGTGTGTGTGTGTGTGTGTGTGTGTGTGTGTGTCTGCGTCTGACGGAGGAGCCGTGGGTCTGTGCTAGGCGCAGGTGACTCCCTCGGCCCACAGAGTCAGAAATTGAATTACAGTGGATCACACACACACACACACACACACCCACACACACCCACACACACACTCACACACACACACACACACACACCTGCACCCAGCACAGACCCACGGCTCCTCCCTCAGACGCAGACACACACACACACACACACACACACACACACACACAGTGGATCAATTTGATTTCATTTGCCAAGTTGATGCCCACAGACTGATAGTTCAAGGTTAACCAGATTAACACCGTTGCCTTTCTCTCTTCTCCCTCTGACATCTTACAGCCAATATACACACACACACACACACACACACACACACACACACACATGCACGCGCACACACACGCACACACAAACCCGTACACACAAACACACACACACACACACACACATACATTTATACCCACTATCAGACTTATACATATTAAGCTAAAATCTTTAGCTGTATTTTCACAACTGTTAACTGAAAGGTGATGATTATACACAGACACACACACACACACACACACACACACACACACACACACAAACACACAAACACACACACAGACACCCACACACACACACACACACATACACACACACACACACAGACACACACACACACACACACACTCACACACACACACACAGACACCCACACACAAACACACAGACACACAGACAAACAGACACCCTCACCCTCACCCACACCCACACACACACACACACACACCCACACCCGCACACACACACACCATCTGTGAACTTCACACCCAACCCTTCGTCTCCTGACCCCGCGACCTTTCCCCCTCCCTCTAGTGCTCTCCGACCTCTCACACCCAAACGGGCTGTCACATACATCTGCATATGCATGAAAAGAACACACACACACACACACACAACACACACACACACACACACACACACACACACACACACACACACATGTATTAATGCACTCGCCGACCTACAAACACACTAAATCTTCAACCCCACCAGCCACTCAACTGACCCATCAGAACACAGCTGCGACTACCACGCCCAAGACGGCTTAATTAGCACTCGACCCGAGGAGCGACTGGCCCACTACTACCATCAGAACCTAAAGAGCGCCTGGCCCACTACAACCACCAGAACCCAAAGAGCGCCTGGCCCACTACAACCACCACAACCTAAAGAGCGCCTGGCCCACTACAACCACCAGAACCCAAAGAGCGACTGGCCCACTACAACCACCACAACCTAAAGAGCTCCTGGCCCACTACAACCACCTGAACCCAACCCACTACAACCACCACAACCCAAAGAGCGCCTGGCCCACTACAACCATCAGAACCTAAAGAGCGCCTGGCCCACTACAACCATCAGAACCTAAAGAGCGCCTGGCCCACTACAACCACCAGAACCTAAAGAGCACCTGGCCCACTAGAACCATCAGAACCAGCAGAGATCACACCAGCCCAGTCCAGGACGCGGCCGGCCACCTTGAGCCCAGACATTCTAGATCCATCCATGGGATTCCTCCATCACCTAGAACACTCGCTCAGGTTCGCAGCGATATTCATGTTCAGAGACATCTTCTGTTCATGGAAGGCACCGGAGGGAGAGGAGTTGTACTCTGTCTGTGGCCGTCTGTCTGTCTGTCTGTCTGTCGGTCTGTCTGTCTGTCTGTCTGTCTGTGTGTGTGTATTTTTAGAGAACATAAGCACACTTTCACTGTCAGTTCGTTGCTTATCTTTTTTCGGCTTAATCCAAAAGGTGAAATTTCATTTAAAAAAGAAAAAAAAAATCCTCTATCAAACGCTGAACACTCCAAAAAGGGGAATTGTTATTGACATCAATTTTATTGAAATTAAATAGAAATAACTCAACAGTTATTAACAATACGAAATTGTAAATATCCAGTCATATCGTCGTAGACGATAGAATTTTCAAATAAAATAGACGCCCTGGAAAAAATAAAATAAACGTTTTTTTTTTTAACGAAAAACATCATCAAACGAGTGATGTTTTATGTTTTGAAATAAACATTCACACGAGAGATGTTTTGTGTTTAGAATAATCAATCTTTATCTATAAACAGTCCGTGATCGCCCAAAGCAGATGGACTAACTATTTTCGGAGGCCAGACGTTGGGCACGAACGAAACTAACAAAGACGGCCAAGGGTGGTGAACTTGACCTAGCCTTGCACGTCTGACAATGGAGGACCTGGCTTGAATAACTTTATTCATCCAATTATTTGAGACAATGCAACGTAAAAAAAAACACACACAAATAAAATCAAATGAATCAAATACAATCATGGTTTAGCCCATTATAAATGCATTTTAAGACTCTAATAATACATTTTAAAACTACTCTAATTTCCTGCCAATCATGTGACTTTCAAAACGGAACAGAATACTTTTCTCCAACGACGGACGTGTCCAGAAATAACGAGAAGAGAAAGTAAGGCCCGTTTGGTCTTCAAATGTCTGATGTCTGATTTGCAAACGGGGCCTTATTTTTTTCCATATTCATTTTTCAGAAAACAAATAAACTTTGTGTTGCATCGTAGTGTACACTCGAGGTATGATGTAAACGTAAATATACTGAGTTAACTATGGATAAAACCCTTACGGGACATGAACTCATATTTTTAGGGCCACTCTCGACCATCTCTCCGGGACGATATGCATTTCCACTTCACCATTCAATAATAATTTCAGACATCCAGCAATTTCAAACATCTCATTTGTACGGCCTCTTTATTAGGATTTTGGGTCGAAAGCTGGATGACGTCCGAATAAACTTCCAGAAGCCTTTTAATGATGCTGGCATAATGGCTAAATTCATGATGCGGGATACGTTATTCCATTCCTCAAAAACTTTTGTTTTAATTATTTCCTAATCTCATACACCATTTGCGTAACCCCTTCCTGCGTTTTTACATGTTCATGCGGGAGATGGAGAAGTCCTATCAAACGGTTATACTGCATCAACAAACAAACGCCATTCAGCAAGTCAGCTTTCTTCATTTCAATCAGTCTAATTAAAAGCCGAAAAAACCGCAAAGATCATTGAACAAAAGGCAGCAAGATCAACAGCTAACCGAATTGAAACATCAGACCCCATCACACACACACACACACACACACACACACAGACCCCATCCCGCTTTTAGGGACGGCAGCCAAAATCCGTCACATTCTCGCCTACAGTGTTTAACATTCTGGCGCGTGTCCTCGCGCGTCCGTGCCAAAAGTGTGTGTATCTCATTTGAATGTGAAAGCGCCCAAAGCTGTTTACTGCCGGCGCGAGCTGTCGAACACGGCCGGGGCGTTGGTAAACAAACACGCCTATTATAATGGGCCTCAATTAGCGGGCAATAATTAGGCATCATCTCATTTGGTTAATTAAACATGATTATCCCCCAAAGCGGGTTAATTGGGTGGATTAATTAACCAAGTGAAGGAATGCTGAATGCTATTGAGACTGGTGGGAAAATCAACATGACGCAATCAATATTTAGACTTTACAAATGTCACTACTTTATAGATTGTAATTGTCCATTATAGAAGAATTAAAATAAAAAAGATCACACTCAACTGAAAAATTATCTTTTCGACATTTTGTTGCACGCTTTGTTTTCAAATGCTTCAATCGCATGAACGCATAATAGAAAATGTATCAATAGGCTAAATACTGATCTATTTAACATTAATAGTAGGCCTAAATTAAAAACAACAGCCAGCCAATACTTAAAATTGCAAAAAACGTATTTAACGGGGCAGTTTGGTTTTCAAGGGACAAACACAAATGACAAAGAACATTCACAAAACGAAACATTTCAAAAACAACGAAAACGGTCCAGTGTTAAATATATTATCTGTATAAGATCTTGAGTTCCAGAGCTTTGTGAGCTGCGGAGCGACACGAAGAGATGCTTTGCGGCCGAAGGAACCGATTTCCGCAGTGCACCGAGTGTGTGTCTGCACCGAGTGTGTGTCTGGGCGCAGACTGACCGTGTATGTGTGTCTCAACGCATTTGATGACGGGGGAGCCATCGGAGGGCACACACACACACACACACACACACACACACACACACACACACACACATCGGAGGGCAGATGGCAAAAATCCCGTGACCCAGCTGCCTGATAGCCTATAAGGGCAAGGTCAAGTTCAAGATCTCAGGACAATGGCACACACACCCTCCCTCACACACACACACAGACAAATTAACGCTACTAAATTTAACAATGTAGTGGTTTCTCTCAGTTTTATTTCTCTATTCCACTGCGTATAATCAAGAAAAACTATAACACATTTTTTTGCATAACGACTTGTTAGTGAAAGACGACTAACGATCTTATCCTCCGTGTTCATATTAAATAAACGGAGCGCTGTGGTACTCATTCCTTTCTCTGTAGCGATGGAACACAATTGGTAATATTGGTAACAAATGGTATTATTATCACGCTAAGTGTA
>NC_137909.1:32856715-32909215 GCF_963457725.1 Sprattus sprattus
ATGTATGTGTATGTGAACATGTTCTCCCTATGTGTATGTGATTGCTGTATGTATGTGTATGTGAACATGTTCTCCCTATGTGTATGTGATTTATGTATGTATGTCTGTGAGTTGCACAAGTGCATAAGTGTATAAACTACTATGGATGACCTAAATTTCCCTCGGTATTAATAAAGTATCCATCTATCTATCTATCTATCTATCTATCTATCTATCTATCTATCATAGTGATGAAATGTAGACTGTATCTGTGCAATACTGAAGGCTGTTTTGTGTATCAGCCTCTGCTAACATGCACAGCAGAAGGATGAAAATTTCAGAGCAAACACTCCACGGTCGTAGCCCCTCACGGCCCGAGGCGACGCGTGTCACTCACAAACAGGCTGGCCCAGACGGGCGTCGTCATGGAGACGGAGCAGCTGTAGGCGAGGCAGGAGAAGGAGATGGTGGAGAGGATGCAGGCCACCGCGCTAACCAGCTGCACCACCTGAGCCAGGGGTCAAAGGTCATAGAGTGTCATCACAGCACAGGAAGAGGGTGTGGCTTAAAGGTCATAGAGTGTCATCACAGCACAGGAAGAGGGTGTGGCTTAAAGGTCATAGAGTGTCATCACAGCACAGGAAGAGGGTGTGGCTTTAAGGTCATAGAGTGTCTGAGTGCACCAATCACAGCAGAGGAAGAGGGTGTGGCTTAAAGGTCATCACAGCAGAGGAAGAGGGTGTGGGTTAAAGGTCATCACAGCAGAGGAAGAGGGTGGGGGTTAAAGGTCATCACAGCAGAGGAAGAGGGTGGGGGTTAAAGGTCATCACAGCAGAGGAAGAGGGTGGGGGTTAAAGGTCATCACAGCAGAGGAAGAGGGTGTGGGTTAAAGGTCATCACAGCAGAGGAAGGAGGTGGGGGTTAAAGGTCATCACAGCAGAGGAAGAGGGTGTGGCTTAAAGGTCATCACAGCAGAGGAAGAGGGTGTGGCTTAAAGGTCATCACAGCAGAGGAAGAGGGTGTGGCTTAAAGGTCATCACAGCAGAGGAAGAGGGTGTGGCTTAAAGGTCATCACAGCAGAGGAAGAGGGTGTGGCTTAATAAGGTCCCTGATTTTAATCCAGTGCACTTAGGGTGTGTCAGTCACATAGGGAAGGGTGTAATTGAATTGGCTGTTGAACTCATACATCATAAACCATCCTCATCAGACTGTAGTTTAGAGTAACACAGTTTAGAGAATACATTCTGACATCAGCATCTCTAAAAGACCACTCCATCATCATCAGGAGGCTTCTTATCATTATTCCAAACTGTGCGAAATAAAATGCACTGCAAACCTAATAACAGACCGTAACCAAAGCAATAAAATGCGATATTATTTTTTCTAGTTCTCTATGAATTGATGCATATTTTCTACTGTATATTCGTCTCAATACAGTGAAATGTAATAATGATCTGGGTGCCACTCTGAACCACAGAAGTGTCTCTTACCCCAGTTATGACGAGACGGACATTAATGACAGTTATGACGAGACGGACATTAATGACAGTTATGACGAGACGGACATTAATGACAGTTATGACGAGACGGACATTAATGACAGTTATGACGAGACGGACATGAATGACAGTTATGACGAGACGGACATGAATGACAGAAGTGACGAGACGGACATTAATGACAGTTATGACGAGACGGACATGAATGACAGTTATGACGAGACGGACATTAATGACAGAAGTGACGAGACGGACATTAATGACAGTTATGACGAGACGGACATTAATGACAGAAGTGACGAGACGGACATGAATGACAGAAGTGACGAGACGGACATGAATGACAGAAGTGACGAGACGGACATGAATGACAGAAGTGACGAGACGGACATGAATGACAGAAGTGACGAGACGGACATTAATGACAGAAGTGACGAGACGGACATTAATGACAGTTATGACGAGACGGACATTAATGACAGAAGTGACGAGACGGACATTAATGACAGTTATGACGAGACGGACATTAATGACAGAAGTGACGAGACGGACATTAATGACAGAAGTGACGAGACGGACATTAATGACAGAAGTGACGAGACGGACATTAATGACAGAAGTGTCTCTTACCCCAGTTATGAGGAGACGGACGTTAACCACGCCTCCAAACCAACGGGCCAATCGCAGCTCCTTCACCTCTCTCTCATTGGTGCTTGCCACGAGGGAGCGGTGTTTGGGTCGGGGGCGGGGCCGGTCCTTAAAGAACACTTGATAGAGGCCCTCTTGGAACATGTTCTGGGTCATCTGCACTCACAGGAAACATTACAGTCAAGAACTCATCTTAACCTGTGATACAGACATACGGTGAATTAAACAACTCATCTCAACCTGTGAAACAGACATGCAGTGAATTAAACAACTCTTCTCAACCTGTGACACAGACATGCGGTGAATTAAACAACTCATCTCAACCTGTGACACAGACATGTGGTGAATTTAACAACTCATCTCAACCTGTTATACAGACATGTGGTGAATTTAACAACTCATCTCAACCTGTGATACAGACATGCGGTGAATTTAACAGTCAAGAAAAGTTTGTCAGACGTCAGAACACAGATCTTGCACTCGGTTCAACTCTGTAGAAGTGCAGTATGTAGGATTAATGGTGATCTATGAGTAAAAAGGGAATACAGTATTTAGAGTTGTGTTTTCAGTAGTGTATAATCAACTCCACATGCCACTGAATTCTACACACTGTTCCTTTAACTCCATAAGATGCCACTGAATCCTACATACTTTTCCTTTAACTGCACACACCACTGAATCCTACACACTGTTCCTTTAACTCCACTGAATCCTACACACTATTCCTTTAACTCCTTTAACTCGACTGAATCCTGCATACTGTTCCTTTAATTCCACTAGATGCCACTGAATCATACAGACTGTTCCCTTAACTCCTTTAACTCGACTGAATCCTGCATACTGTTCCTTTAATTCCACTAGATGCCACTGAATCATACAGACTGTTCCCTTAACTCGACTGAATTCTACACGCTGTTCCTTTAATTCCACTAGATGCCACTGAATCCTATATACTGTTCCTCCATTCACTCTAATAAGAGGGAGTCTAATAAGAGGGAGTCTAATAAGAGGGAATAAGAATTGCTTAATGATACTCAATACTTTGAGTAGATTCATCAAACATTCAGAACCTCAGACGTGTCTGACATGCTGTAGTTGTATTTGACTGAGACCACATCAGCCTGAGCAGCTTGTGCCACAGTCATAATGGATCAGGAGAGGAGGACGCCCAGGATTGGTCCACCACAGTGACCAGTTCAGCCCTGTGTGTGTGTGTGTGTGTGTGTGTGTGTGTGTGTGTGTGTTTGTGTGATCATGTTAGCCCTGTCAGACTGGTATTGTCCACCTATCAGCTTATCTGCACCATCAATCATATCCACTCCTTACAACCAAACCAAGCACACACACACACACACACACACACACACACACACACACACACACACACACACACACACACACACACACACACACACACACACACACAGAGACACACTTACTGGACATACGCACACGTCTCCACATATACACAAAAGCAAATAGAAACACATTCACATGCACAGACACACACACACACACACACACACACACACACACACACACACACACACACACACACACAGACACACACACACACACACACACACACAAACAGAGAAACACACTTACTGGACATACGCACATGTCTCCACATATACACAAAAGCAAATATAAACACACTCACATGCACATGCACAAACACATACACGAACACACAATCACACATGAGTACAGCCCAGGTGCATTCCTTCGTGCACTGTATCAGCGTGTGTGTGTGTGTGTGTGTGTGTGTGTAAGTCCTAACCTTTGTTCCAGACAGCAGTATATCCACATGTGGCTCCCCAGTAATGGCTCCACTCCTTGTTCTCCTCCCTAGAAGACGAACCAACACCCCTAAACTCTACAACATGACAAGAAAAAAGAAGAAACCAACACCCCTAAACTCCACAACATGACGAGAGAGAGAAGAAACCGAAGCTCACAGTCACTCCTTTACTGTGTCGCATTCTTCCGCCTTCACACTGTAAACTCCCCTGAGGTCAAAGTTCAACCAGGAGTCTAACTCTGACTGAGGCTGCTCAGGCCCTGAGTAAGAAGCTCTCTGATTGGCTGATGAGCCTGATGACATCTGCTCAGGCCCCGGCTAAGAAGCTCTCTGATTGGCTGATGAGTCTGAAAGCCCTCTGAGTTGGTGAGGAGCTGTGGTGAGCTGTGGTACACACACACACACACACACACACACACACACACACACACACACACACACACACACACACACACACACACACACACATGTAGACACACACACAGCAGGAAGGTAAGTTTTAATTGTATTGTTTATTTTAGAGTGACACATGAAGGCATAGCAGTAAATGCAGCTATTTAATATAAAGTGCCCAAGAAATATCAAAGCCATGGTGGCACTCTTTGTTTTTTTAGAATTTCTTACTCAAACTGCTCAAATAAATGTAAATGTATATAAAAGCTCTTAATTTATCTTAAATGTTTCCATATAACATGCATATTATTATTATCATTATATAACATACACAAACAGAAAAATAGCCCTAAAGTCACAGTTAAAAACGATACATTTCAGACGTATACATCATTATGAAGGATCACCACATTCACCCACTCCATGTTTGCAAGAGATAAAAGCTTTACTTTTTCATAGAAACTTCACAAGACTCAAAACGATTCCCCTGATTTTTGGTTGATTAAAGGGTTCCATGGCAATGTTCCGAAAGCCTGTGTGTGTGTGTGTGTGTGTGTGTGTGTGTGTGTGTGTGTGTGTGTGTGTGTCTTCTGAGCTTGTGGCAAGGCAGTTCTTAACCAATTCTTTAGTATGGGGAGTGCGAGCATGTGAAAAGGAGAGGTCTCCTTTTTCAAAATATGTATTTACACTCAGTTGTCAGTTTTGTAGGAACACTGAGACAAAACTAATACAACACACCTAACATAGATCTTAACTTCATGAAGGTCATAATATTCAGTGTTTGTGTAACCAGGTTAATATTACATATTATTTGATGTTGAAATCTCACCAAAACCAAAGCAGAATGTGTTATCATTTATTCATGTGTTTTTATTTTGGGACTTTTATTGTGAAAGGTCATCAAGGTTTTTAATGTTTGATTTCTACCCTCTCGTCAGTTGCCGTTTAACTCGACTGAGAGAGGTACGTTTTTAGATTGTTAAAATGAAAATATGATTTATTTACAGTATTACGGACTTAAAGACGAGGGGTATCTGAGAAGATTTCTGTTCATAGTTTTCAGTCAGGGAGAACATTGAGACACTTTAGGGGAGAGTTCGGTAAACTTTCATTGTTTTATGTTGCCGCCATTTCATCCTCTTGGGTATTGCATGTGGTTTTCTTTTGTGTTAGGCATTGAGGGTGATCGTGTGTGTGCTTATTTAAAGTAACTTAGAGAGCTGCTGATTCAGCTGTGTGTTTATGGTGGACGCAACAGTTTGTGGTGCTGTTGAATTATATCGCGTTGTACTGACACCTATTTCTTTTATTTTGGCCAAATTTTGGCTCTATTTACTGTCAGCTATGCTGTTGGAGCCATTTCTGCTGTTTGTGATTCATTTGTGATATCTATGTTGTTTGGTCATTTCTGGTATTATGAATATTGTTAGTATTGTGATCTAGGCTCTGCTGTGATGTTTGGTGTAGCCTGTGTCACCGGGTGCTAGGTGTCTAAGCTCCGCCTTTTTTGGTGCTTTACCTTTCGTACAGGTAACAGGTTGGGAGGTTTGAATCAGCTGGCGGGAGTAGAGGGATGCAGTTTTTTTTACTGTGGTCGTGGTGTTAACCCTACAGTAGTCATATAATAAATATAGTTACTTTAACCCTACAGTAGTCATATAATAAATATAGTTACTTTAACCCTACAGTAGTCATATAATAAATATAGTTACTTTAACCCTACAGTAGTCATATAATAAATATAGTTACTTTAACCCTACAGTAGTCATATAATAAATATAGTTACTTTAACCCTACAGTAGTCATATAATAAATATAGTTACTTTAACCCGCATGTTCTTAACTTCTGTCTACCCTTAGCAAAGTCGGATGCTACAATATATGCTCTGTGTCATAAGGGCTGACTGTCTCAGCCATGACCTAGCCATCAGAAATATCAGAGTAGTGTGTGAGTGAATATGATCTACAGCCAGAGTCCAGATGGCACAATGACCCCATTCCCCATTTTGCACCGGAAACATTTTAAAACATACTGGTCTCATTATAATAGTATGAATAAAGAAAAAAATAAACACATTTGATTGGGTGTCAATTGTTGGATGGATAGTCTCATTAAGATTTACCGTCATGGTACATAATATTGTGATAGTCATTTAAAACCAGATATCAGAACATGTATGCAATAACAGAGGGACTAAACACTTGGGAGAGTGAGGTTATGCAACACAGAGCTCATCAAAACCTTTCACACACAATGTCTAATGTCTGCTGTGGTGATACTGCATGTGTTACAGCAGAGGTCTAGAGGTACAGATATTGTAATAGCTGGGGACCAGAGATGGGGGAATGGCTTCAGTCTGTTGTTGTCCCCAAGATCAAAGATTCTCAGGCCGAGCTGCTAGATCCTTATGTGTGAGTAATGTGTTACTGTAAATTATGTGATGTGTGAGATGCATGTGCAGCATCTAGACAGGTCAGTCACAGCAGCTTCACTGATGATCCAGACCCTAGCCCAAACCCAGGGTAGAGTGTGTGAGTGAATGTGGTCTGGACTCTGTGCAGGAGGGTCATTGTGTCAGAGATGCTGTAGAAGGCCAGAGTTCCTGCCCTGTGATCCACATACACTCCTATTCTGGAGCTGGCCACTAGAGGGAGTATAGTGCCTTTATCATTGTGCCAGAAAGAGGAGCTGCTGCTGCTGCGGCGGAGGGTCAGACTCCAGGACTGATCATTATGTCCAAACACACACTCAACACCCCCTCTCCTGCTGATGCTTTTATATGAGACTGATATTTCAACATTCCCACTCCACTCAACCTCCCAGTAGCAGCGTCCAGACACACCCTCTCTACACAGCACCTGCTGCCACTCATCAAATCTCTCTGGTTGATCAGGATATGACTGGAGCTCATCTCTCTTCTCCACCCTCCTGTTCCCCGTAGACAGATGGAGGCATCTGTGTGCTGTGTTTGGATCCAGTGTGAAGTGACAGGAGTCTGATGGAGGAGAAGACAAGACAAACTTAGGTATTTATTTGGGTTAGGTATGTGTGTGTGTTTGTATGTGTGAGTGTGGTTGTTGCTATTTTATATGATTCTTTGCGTGAGGGGGATGAGATTTATTTCTGTGATTTCTTCTGTGAGGGAATATTTCACATATAAGTGAGATTTGTTTTTGTGTGATTCCTTGTCTGTGCAGGTGTACATGTGTGAAAGTCTGTATTCAAAAGTCCCAAATGAGAACAGTTTATTTTATTTACTGTCACCCGAGCGAACATTGAGATTTTGCCGCGCCCTTTTAGCGCTCGTGCTTCTCAGCTATCTCTGCTTCTGAAGGTCGTAGACACTTGAATTTGGTCTCAAAATGACAGGAATATGCATGTTTATATATTTACTATGAAGGATTCTTGGCTCTTAAACCTTTACCTTTCGAGATATTCAAGATGCACTGTCCATGCACCTATGCAACACAAAACAAAGGCCAAACAAATTCCTCTACCCATGAACTGTAACAGCCATAATGAAATGTTGAACTGCTTAAACATGTTGGACCATTCTGAATATGTGATTGCTACTGAAACTTGACTTGTGATTTGGAATAAAGTATGTCAAAAAAGTATGTCAAACTCACATCGTAGGAAATCGTCTCTGGTTGTAGGTTCAGACGGCAAAATAGCCTGGACTTCAGTCACTATTGAGAGAGAAAGAATCACATAAGAAACAACACTGACTGGTGTAACACATTGCATCAACCTTCTGTTTTTATGATGGCAGTACATTTGTGGTCTCTTGTTGAGGTGCATTATGGGTCTCCAGCTCTCAGCTTTACTGATATAAAAAGGACATGTCACAAATATGTAACATTGAGAAATACAGGTTCCTGACGTTGACCATCACATTTCGCTTATTATTACAATCCAGAGGGAAAGTATAGTTAGTCATTACATGTAAACATATGTGAGTAATGTGATTTACCTGATGCAGATATCTTCATGACTTCCTCCTTGCAGAAATTCTCCAGCTGTGTCTTTAGTGAGGAGACAGATTTCTTCACAGCCTCAAAAGAGAGGCCTTGGTTCACAGAGATGCAGGACAGGTCTTTAGACTCAGGTGTCTCACTGACCGACTGGAAAGTCTAAATAAAGAAACACAGAGATAGAGAGAATGAGAGAGAGGAGGAAGAGATGACAGAGATGGAGAGAATGAGAGAGAGGAGGAAGAGAATAGCTACGATTGTGTTACGAACAACAGTCTTGGCAGCTAAGATGCGTTGTCTAGGGGTTAGTCTGATGTTAGCCGTATCCCTCCTCACAACGTAAACTAAAACAAAGCCTCACCAACGTACTATACAGTATCCCTACATGATGTACATTTATGATAGTGGGATCTTACCTTGTGCTGATGGTGTGTGTGTGTGTAGGTGAGTAAGTCTGGGTGTGTGTGAGTGAGTGAGTGAGTGTGTGTGTGTGTGTGTGTTTGTGTTTGTGTGTGTGTGTGTGTGTGTGTGTGTGTGTAGGTAAGTTAGGGTGTGTGTGTGTGTGTAGGTGAGTTAGTCTGAGTGTCAGTGAGTGAGTGAGTGAGTGAGTGAGTGTGTGTGTTTGTGTGTGTGTGTGTGTGTAGGTAAGTTAGGGTGTGTGTGTGTGTAGGTGAGTTAGTCTGGGTGTGTGTGAGTGAGTGAGTGAGTGAGTGTGTATGTGTGTGTGTTTGTGTTTGTGTGTGTGTGTGTGTGTGTGTGTGCAGGTAAGTTAGGGTGTGTGTGTGTGTGTAGGTGAGTTAGTCTGGGTGTCAGTGAGTGAGTGAGTGAGTGAGTGAGTGTGTGTGTTTGTGTGTGTGTGTGTGTGTGTGTAGGTAAGTTAGGGTGTGTGTGTGTGTAGGTGAGTTAGTCTGGGTGTGTGTGAGTGAGTGAGTGAGTGTGTGTGTGTGTGTGTGTGTGTGTGTTTGTGTTTGTGTGTGTGTGTGTGTGTGTGTAGGTAAGTTAGGGTGTGTGTGTGTGCGTAGGTGAGTTAGTCTGGGTGTGAGTGAGTGAGTGAGTGAGTGAGTGAGTGTGTGTGTTTGTGTGTGTGTGTGTGTGTAGGTAAGTTAGGGTGTGTGTGTGTGTGTAGGTGAGTTAGTCTGGGTGTGAGTGAGTGAGTGAGTGAGTGAGTGAGTGAGTGAGTGAGTGAGTGAGTGTGTGTGTGTGTGTGTGTGTGTGTGTGTGTGTGTGTGTGTGTGTGAGTGTACGTGTGCGTGTGCGTGTTTGTGTGTGTGTGTGTGTGTGTGTGTGTGTGTGTGTGTGTGTGTGAGTATACGTGTGCGTGTGCATGTGCGTGTGCGTGTGCGTGCGTGTGTGTGTGAGCACTACCTGCCAGGCAGCGCTCTCAACCTGGCTAACATTTAGCGGGCACGCACCTGCAGTCATGAATCCCAAATGAATCCAACACTAATGGTTGTCCAAATGCCACTGTTTGCCTTGACCTACATGTGGCCTGACCCAAGAGGCAGAGTGGCAGGCACCTGTGCACCTCAAGTGCCTCCAATCAAACTGTGAGCCATGATGTCAGGGCAGATGTGCTTTCATCAAGGAACCACAGGTAGTGACATCACTCAAACCCCATTTATCAGTCTGGGTGTGTGTGAGTGAGTGCTTTCATCAATGAACCACAGGTAGTGACATCACTCAAACCCCACCTGTCAGTCAGTGTTCTTCCTACCATGTGACTTAACCTGTCCTAACAAATGCCATCATGATTTTGATCAGTTTTCTGAAGAACGAAAATGTCTTCATCATGCTCAAATGTTTTGTGTGATAAATTCCAAAACTTTTAAAGACACCGTAACTGCATGGGGTAAGCTATCTGTTTAAATGCTGTGGACTGTGTTACATTAAGAAGAACAATTATTTGGAAATGTAGAGATCCTTGAAGGAAATTAAACAATATCTAAATTGAATTAAAATGTCCACCTATGAATACATTCAACATAAATCAGTGCCCTCAGAACATTCTATGCATTCACAATCCTTCATCAACAGTTACCTTGAGAAAATGGATGTGATCCTTTGTGAGTGAAAGCTGCTCCAGCTCAGCATCTCTCTTCTTCAGCTCAGCAATCTCCTGCTCCAGTCGCTTCAGGAGTCCTTCAGCCTGACTCACCTCAGCCTTCTCCTGAGCTCTGATCAGCTCTTTCACCTCAGAGCACCTTTTCTCGAGGGAGCGGATCATCTCAGTAAAGATCCTCTCACTGTCCTCCACTGCTGTCTGTGCAGAGCTCTGTTAGGAGACACACAAAGAGGACTGTGGCAGGAGATACACAGAGGTAAGTGAAGGAGCAAACTCACTCTGGTGTGACTGGCTCTTCTTGATCAAATGACCAAGGGCAAATCTTGCCATACCGTGTATTTCTGTGATGGTCTGTATCATGTAGAGATGGCAGCATAACGGTGATAACACAATAACAAGTGATTGCTGAGCCAGCTGTTGTGTTATGTGGTCAGTTCTCACCTTGAGAGTCTTCACAGCCTTCCTCAGCTCCTGCAGCCACTTCTCTCTCTCCTGGATTCTCTGCTGGAATCTCTTCTGGGTCGGCCCCAACTGCCTCTGTTTCAAAATAATAATAATAAAAAAACCTCTTTTCACCGTATTATCGGATCAAACATCACACATGACACAACTGAACATTCACAAACAAAAACCTTTAAATACATTTGAGTCTTTACAAGAGATTTAATGACACATTGAAGCAGTTGCTATTATCTTCAAGTGAAAATCAGTATAAAGCCATGAGCTCTTGCCAAGTTCAAGAGATGGATGGATGGATGGATGGATGGATGGATGGAGGTTGGATAACGGTGTGTGGTCCATGTTATGTGTCACGTTGTGTTTGTTCCTATAGGAGTGTTTTATTTTGATTGCCGTGTCTCAAATTAGGACCACTCATTATTGGAACATTCTGCCAGGCACTGTCCCCTTGACTGTGCACCAAACCAGCGGCTGACTGCGCAGTAACAGGTGCTGGTCGTTTCCGCTATTATTGGCACCTTTTTAAAATGAACAGCAAACAGTCTGTGAGATGCTGGACATACCTTAGGATCTGTAAGAGTGCCATGAAGGACAAGACTGCTGCCATGGTCACGGTTCTAAGTTTGCCGGCTGCTTCACTGCTGCGCTGAAGTTGAGATCTGTCCCCCCTCCCCCCCCTGGCTCTGGGTCCGTGGGCTTCCAGTAAAAGTGCATTTGCTACTTGTGGAGATACTGGCATTTCTCTCTCTCTTTCTCTTTCTCTTTCTCTCTCTCTCTCTCTCTCTCTCTCTCTGACTGTATGTGCCCATGCCAGTGTGTATGAATGGATAGACGAATGTAGAGCGGTTGCGATGCGGTGTAGCTGATGCTGAAGGACTGAACTTGAATTCTTCTGTGGATGGTGCTCCATTTGGATGGGCTACAAACTGTTTTACATGGACTTTGGATAGATCTGTGTTATGGGTTACCTTTTGTATTAGAAAGCAAAGTTTGGAATCTGTTGTTAAACTGGGTGGTGTAGTCGGATCAACACTGCCTTTACACATAGTCCCAGCTCTTTAAACTGGGTGGTGTAGTCGGATCAACACTGCCGCTCCCTGTTACAGGAGCACTGGAATTTAAACAGCAACAACTTGTCAAGATGGCTCAGAGCCTGTAGAACCTGTTTTCACTCAACACCGGATCTTTCACCTGATAAACATTTCCTTATTCTTTCTTTTTCTAATGGGCAAAGTCATGGCGGAAACAGCCGGACTGGTGAGATAGTATTCTTGTAGTTATAGTATTACATTCACAGTTAGTACGTATAAGAGCCCTCATAGAAATGTTGGACACATACAGTATGTAGCTCCAGTACTGACCTGTTTGTCTGTCCGTTCTGCTGCAGCAGTGACTGTGTCATGGCCTTTATGTTCGTCCATCATGCACAGATAGCAGATGCAACTCTGATCGGTTCGACAGAATATTTCAAAAACCTTCTCATGATGAGAGCAGATCCTATCCTGTATCTGGCCTGTGGCATCAGTCACTGAGTAATTTATTCCTGGGTGCAGGTCATTGTGAGCTTTGAAGTGAGTTTCACAGTAAGACAACAGACAATCCAGACAGGTTTTGACAGCTTTGAGTTTTCTTCCAGTGCAGATGTCACACTCCACATCTCCAGGACCAGCATAAGAGGGAGGAATAAGAGAAGCTTGGATTCTGGTCTTCATAAATGTCTCCACCATCTCAGCAATCAGATGATTTTTGTAGATTGTAGGTCTGGGAGTGAAGGTGTGTTTGCACAGGGGGCAGCTGTAGACTCCTCTCTGATCCTCCTGATCCCAGCAGCCCTCAATGCACCTCATGCAGAAATTATGTCCACAGAGAATAGACACTGGATCCTTCAGCAGATCTAGACAGACTGGACATGTGAAGGAGTCCTCTTCTTTCTTGAAAATTGCCTCTGCCATTGTGTTTGCTTCCTCTCACGGCCACAACCGCAAGCTACGAGAAAGACCTGCCAAGTAATACTTAAGTTTCTCTGTCCCAAGAACATAGTGTGCTGAGGAGTGGCTCCCTAGTTATCATTGTGTGGCGGTCTTTCAAGTTCAGATGGAGGCGGGGAAATATTTGTCGTCACAAAATAATGTGTTTAATATTACAGGCCTAATTCCTTTAAACCGGCTCTTCCTGAATCACAGCAACTCTGTGTGTGTGTGTGTGTTTCGTGGGGTTTCGTTCACACACACACACACACACACACACACACACACACACACACACACACATACACGCTAGCATACTCTTACTTATAGAAGAAAATATCCACAATATGCCTGAAAAACGTGGAGAAATAATCATGAGAGTGATAGGGTAATGTTTCCTCAGTGAGAACATTTACTTGCATGAGGGAAATACCGCCATCTCCCCTGGATCCACAAAAACAATTGATCACATCTAGACTACTGTAGATCAGATCACTGATCTGAATAATAACAAATGGAGTAAACAATGAATGAATTAAAGACGTTTTGCACAAGCACACACACACACACACACACAAACAAACATCTAGACTACTGTAGATCAGATCACTGTAATACCATTATACCTCAACTCTGAATAATAATGAATGGAGTGAATTAAAGACGTTTTGCATTTTAACTCCCTTCAACACAATAGAAGTTTTTACTGGTTTTAAACAGATCCTATGAACTGTTTCTCCTGACCACATGATTACGTTAATTTTATCACAGAAATTAACACTCAGACTGAGAAGTCTCCAGGCAGAAGGCCGAAGAGGGAAAACATAGAGTAATATACTCAAACAGAAGACACTGATTCATTCCTTTGGGAGAGTGCAGTATGAATGGGAGTGAACAGCATCAACTGATGAGCATCAGGGCCCCCTAGTGGCAACAGCTAAGACATTTATTTTGATCATTTATCCCAACAGAGAAGGCAAAAATGATAGTGTTTTTAATCAAACAAGTAATGATGGTCGATAGTTATCCCTGTATATTTATTTTAATGTGTTCATGTGTATTAACAGCATTGCTTCTCCTCAGCTCTTCTCTCTATGGAGCGCAGGAGGCCACTGAAGATCCTCTCACAGTCCTCCTCAGCTCTTCTCTTTATGGAGCGCAGGAGGCCACTGAAGATTATAATAATAATAAATAAATAAAATAAATAAAATAAATAAAATAAATAAAATAAATAAAATAAATAAAATAAATAAAATAAATAAAATAAATAAAGACTAATTCCTCCAGCACAATCACATTTTGCCTGAGTAGGATCCGAAGGGCAAACATTTGATACAAGTGCATTGAATTCAAAAGATGCCAGCCACTATTCTTAATACACACCCAGACTTCTGGGCTCGATATGTTAATATGCTTAATCTAAAAAATAAGCTCCCCTACTTGATATGAAACCATTAAGACAAACAAATAGGCTTAATTTAGTGGCACAGGAAGTCATTTTAAAATATAGATTTTCCTATTACTAAGACAGAACGAGTCCGGCCTTTGTTTAACTTGCCTTTAGATGCTATAATGATAATTATAATAATAATAAATGGAAATGATCCTCTCACAGTCCTCCTCAGCTCTTCTCTCTATGGAGCGCAGGAGGCCACTGAAGATCCTCTCACAGTCCTCCTCAGCTCTTCTCTCTATGGAGCGCAGGAGGCCACTGAAGATCCTCTCACAGTCCTCCTCAGCTCTTCTCTCTATGGAGCGCAGGAGGCCACTGAAGATCCTCTCACAGTCCTCCTCAGCTCTTCTCTCTATGGAGCGCAGGAGGCCACTGAAGATCCTCTCACAGTCCTCCTCAGCTCTTCTCTCTATGGAGCGCAGGAGGCCACTGAAGATTACGGAAGCGTATTGCTGCCACAAAAAAAAAAAAAAAAAGGTCTCAGTATCAAGTAATTACGTGAAAGTTTATTGTTTTAACAATATCTTTTTCACGTTTTAACATGATAAATATCATGTTTTTACATGAAATTATCACGTTATTTCATGATAATGATATTTTCACGTTATAACATGAAAATATCATGTTATTTCATGATAATGATATTTTCAGGTTTTTACAAGATATGTATCATGTTATTACATGAAATGATCACGTTATTTCATGATAATGACACTAAACGAAACGAGAGGCAATAGGCTGGAAGCTACTTTGGGTCCTTTGCACGAGTCAATCAACGGTCGAGCAGCTAGTGTTGAACATGGAGAGAGTGGCAGTGGACATGCAGTTTAGATGGTGGATTTTGTACCCATGGAGCCTTCCGTGCCCTTCCAGTTGATCGATAAGGAATGAGGCTACCTCAAGAGGGTCGGATTTGTTCCTCCGTCGGTACAATCCCAGGCATTTTAAAATCCTCCTGAGTGTGCGCATACTTATAACGATGTCATCCACCGTGTTCAATAACTGGAGAATCTCACCATGTATTAAACCCAGCTTAGTCACGAGTCAATCAACAGTCGGGCAGCTAGTGTTGAACTTTGAGGTTCTCGCCCAAGAATATGACCCAAAGAATACCATCCCCATATCATCATGCATGGAGGTGGAAACATTATGCTACCGGGCTGTTTCTCTGCCTAGGGTAGCCTACTGGTGGACTCCACCGCATGAAGGCGACTATGAATGAGGCCATGTAGGCTACTGTGGAATCTTAGGCGAGAACCTCCAAGTTTAACACTAGCTGCCCGACCGTTGATTGACTCGTGCAAAGGACCCAAAGTAGCTTCCAGCCTATTGCCTCTCGTTTCGTTTAGTGTCATTATCATGAAATAACGTGATCATTTCATGTAATAACGTGATCATTTCATGTAATAACATGATAAATATCTTGTAAAAACCTGAAAATATCATTATCATGAAATAACATGATATGTTCATGTTATAACTTGAAAATATCATTATCATGAAATAACGTGATAATTTCATGTAATAACATGATATTTATCATGTTAAAACGTGAAGAAGATATTGTTAAAACAAGAAACTTTCACGTAATTACTTGATACTGAGACCTTTTTTTTTTTAAAGTGTGGCAGCAATACGCTTCCGTAGAAGATCCTCTCACAGTCCTCCTCAGCTCTTCTCTTTATGGAGCGCAGGAGGCCACTGAAGATCCTCTCACAGTCCTCCTCAGCTCTTCTCTTCTCTCTATGGAGCGCAGGAGGCCACTGAAGATCCTCTCACAGTCCTCTTATCTTATCATGCTGTTCTTGTGTGCATATTCCTGATGGGATCCCCTTGTCTGACCACAGACAGATTTACAGATTTCTCCTCTTCATCTTACTTTGTATCAATCTCTACAATCAAGTCAAGGTTATGTTTTCACCCCTGTATGTTGGTTTGTCTGTCTGTTTGTTTGTCAGTAGGATTACGCAGAAACGCATGGACCGATTTCCATCAAACTGTGTGGGGAGATTGGGTAATATAATGGCAATAATTGATTCGATTTTCAGATGTCAAGGTCAAAGGTCAAGGTCACAAGGCGGAGGTTTGCATTCTCTGAATGCTCCCATTCTTGTTAAATATGGCGTCTGTTAAGGCGGATGCAATATACACCATATAATAAGGTGGAATGAAAAGTGCCCAATCAACAGCAGTACTGTCATGTTGTTATGGTTACTGTAACCACCACGTGTGATTACCAAAGGACTACAAGGTAAAAGAGCTGTGCTGAATTCACTGTGCATTCTACATTTAAATGCCATTTCATAGACTGACTGTACTGTAATGATTGCTATAATACCAGAAATGCATTGGCACAATTACTATACTATATATCTGCTTGTGTTTTCGCAAAAGCACTGATTAAAGTTGACATTTCAGTGACAAGCTGCTAATTTCACATTTCAGATAAAAAAGGTTTTATTTAAGTTTCATTTATGGATGCAACACACATATAACATGCGATAGTATTTTGTTCATGTTAAAGCTGTGTTTCTCAAAATGGCGCTAAATGTCTTTCACACACACAGCATACATTTTTAAATGACTCAATCTGATACAAATGTAACCATGTGTCATTGGTATGTCTGTGCTCTTTTTGAGTCATGCCTTTCTTTAAATGATTCCTTAATATGAATTAATAAAAATCTTCACCAAACATCTCTAGCCACTTCAATTGAATAGAAAGGTTTCATAATAATTCAATGAATACATCTCACCTCTCCCTCAAAACATGACTTCTCACTAACCTATAATGATGATTATACTACAGAAAAAGTCAGACACTTAACACAACTTATCAAACTAAGAAAATAACAGAAATTCATAACCTGTCGGAAGTTTCACTATTTTTTCACACAGGTTTTTCAGAAGGTTTCTGAAAGACGGCCCTTTGTTCACTGCAGGCGATCAGCTTTCTCTTTTCTATTCCCAGGTATACATCCTTGGCCACAGACTGCAAAGTACCTGAATCTCCGCTACCCACTCCGACCCACTTAAACAGACACTCTTCTCCAGGCTTTTCTTCCTCTTTAATATTAGGGAGAGATTTAAGCTGTGAAAGTACAAATGCATTTGTATATTAAACATTCTATATGTATATATTACATTACATGTTAAACATTCTATATGTAAATATTTGTATAACAGGCTGTACCATACTGGGATTTTGATTTATGGTTGGTGTGTTTTATCCACACACTTATCTAACAACAATGGTGTAAAAATGAGCTAGACTCGTCAACTTTAGGGGGAGCTCAGTAGAAACAATACCAATATTCACCTAATGGTGCTTTCAAACGACCTAGCTAACAACAGCATTTTGGTTTATTTTTGTGTTTCTCTGTAGACACGAATGTGGACCACAATTAAAACAGTGAATTCAGGACAGCAGAAGAGCATGCTAGAAAGTACATGGTATGCATCTCGGAATGTTTCACAGGTGATTAGAATGAGAAAACCAAAAAAACATACCTTCACGAAAAACATACCCTTATCGTCCTTGTCCACAATGAGGTAGGACTTATTAAACTTAAATGCCCAGTGATATGTCTTATCTGTATTTTTGTATTTATACACTATCCAGTTCCCTGTAAACAAAAGAAGACACACTATAGGCTTCAAAATGCCAGAATGATGCCAAAGACTGAAATCTGAAATTAACCAATTAAAATACAGAGACAGACAGCAAGTGATGGCAGAGTTGTTTACCTTTTTGTTGTTTTTGCTTACTTCTTACGCGAACCCCTTTTCTAGAGGCTACAGCACAAGTCCCATTCGTTGTTGTGAGTGTTTGAGAGGAATATCTCCTACATTTTGGTGCCATCTTGAGTGCCCAAGTCAAACAGGAAGGGGGGGGGGGGGGGGGGGGGGGGGAGAGAGAGAGAGAGTTAGTCAGGCAGAACTGGTCGTGGTCAAGCTTCCTTCACGGACCTTCAGTGTTCACTAAATAATCCTAGCTCCCACCAAAAGGTTTTGAGGCCATTTGAAGCAATTGACTGAAAAGCACCAGCTTTTTAAAAATCCAAAAATGTCAAAAGGGTTAGGATCTATAAAGCACCTTAAAGAGTAAAGGATCCCCCACCCTTCATCCCCAATTCATAATTTCAATAAAGCTCACTCAGAGCTGGCGATGGTGGATAGTGGACAAGGGGTTGTAAATGAAGAAATACACTCCTCAATGTCAGGTCCTGCAGCAATTCACAATATAACAACATGAGCTACAACCAGTAGCCTAATTTCTACATGCACATATCTAACATAAATATCAGCAGGAACTTAATAATGATGATATAAAATGAATAATAATAATGATAACAAAGAATGGTAATGAAAACAAAGAATGATACTGGATGGACTTACATGAATTATGTTAACATGCTTTGCTTCTACACTTCTTCTTCAATCTGGCCGACTCCTAACTTAACTGAGCCGGTCAGTGTCTTTACTGGGATACTACCCCCTAGTGGCCAGTGGTAGACTCTGCAGTAAAGTTATAGTCTTCTTGACCCGTCATGCTGCCAGTACAGTGTGTGTGTGTGTGTGTGTGTGTGTGTGTGTGTGTGTGTGTGTGTGTGTGTGTGTGTGTGTGTGTGTGTGTGTGTGTGTGTGTGTGTGTGTGTGTGTGTGTGTGTGTGTGTGTGTATGTGTGTGTGTGTGTGTGTGTGTGTGTATATGTGTGTGTGTGTGTGTGTCTGTGTGTGGAGTTGGCTTGCTCTTAAAGAGGCAGTACACTATTTCCCACATATGTACAAAATCACATACATAAGTATTTTAACCATTAAATTAACTTCTTAATCAAAATTATATCTTTTTAACATGAATTCTTATTTACAATACAATGATTTACACTTTGGCCTCTACAGTCTTCTTTACCCATCATACTGCCAGTAGCCCTACACCTCCCTCTATGCGCTTCAAAACATTCCTCCTTAATGGCACATCTGGATGTTTATCATTTCAGAGTCAGAGCTGGCGATTGGACCCAAATGAATCTAACATTAGCGACACATTATGAGCTGTTTGATAACATAGTCAAGCCCAAGGCAGATAGATAGAGGCAGGACTGATTTGAATATTTATAGATCCGCAAATTAATAAGGCAAAGGTGTAAGACCACATCCAAGCCATTTTAAGGCCACAATCTGTTGTATGAAACAAACATGTCATTGTTGAGGAAAGACATTAGTTTTTAGGGGTTTAATCCATGCCAGGAGGGTTCGTTTTTAGGGGTTTAATCCATGCCAGGAGGGTTCGTTTTTAGGGGTTTAATCCATGCCAGGAGAGTTAGTTTTTAGGGGTTTAATCCATGCCAGGAGGGGGAATTTAGTCAAGAGCTTGCAACACTTGACACAAAGTGACACATGAACAAAATAACAGGTTCCCCCATGGATAACATTGGACCCTGGGGCTTACTGATTTTATTAAATAGAGCACACACCCAAATGGCATTACGGGAAACCAGGTAGAGAACCGGTACCAGGTAGAGTACACAGTACCAGGTAGAGTACACAGTACCAGGTAGAGTACACAGTACCAGGTAGAGTACACAGTACCAGGTAGAGTACACAGTACCAGGTAGAGTACCAGTACCAGGTAGAGTACCAGTGCCAGGTAGAGAACCGGTACCAGGTAGAGTACACAGTACCAGGTAGAGTACACAGTACCAGGTAGAGTACACAGTACCAGGTAGAGTACACAGTACCAGGTAGAGTACACAGTGCCAGGTAGAGTACACAGTACCAGCTATAGTACCAGTACCAGGTAGAGTACCTGTACCAGCTATAGTACCAGTGCCAGGTAGAGTACCAGTGCCAGGTAGAGAACCGGTACCAGGTAGAGTACCTGTACCAGCTATAGTACCAGTACCAGGTCCATTTTTAGCTTTGTCTGGTATTTTGATTTTTTTCAAAAAAATGGACTGCTTTCATTTGAACACTTGTACAATATACACCTCTCTTCTCTTCTCTATGTTTACCTCACTAATTCAACTGGGGTGTCAAAGACAATTGCAGCATATCAGTTTGAAGGGGTAAAGTCAAGGACGGATTATGAAACCATGAGCCCCTGGGCCTGGACGTGTAAAAGGACACTCCTTTGCACCTGCGCACCCTCCAAAATGTCTTGTGCACTCGCAAAACATCACTTAAAAGTAATGACATTTTTTTTTAACAGTACAACGCGGAGTGTCATAATTTGTATCATGATGGAACAATATTTTTCTCTATGTAGGCTATCTAAATGATTGTCATAAAATGTCGAAAGGTACACATACTCTGTATGATAAACTGATTACTTTATTATAATTCGTGAGAACTAACACACGTGACTGATCTTCCTCTTCCATAATATAACCAAGAATAGAAACGTGGAGGCAATAGAGCAGCGCGCGTGTTTACGAACTGCTTCGTGTTTTGACAGGCGTCGGTGGGTGCCAGGTATTTTAGCCTTAAGGCGGCTGCTTGGTTCAGCATTGTGGTTAATTGTTGCGCAAAATTTACTCAGTGCAGTTCATGCTCCCAAAGGTTGCGCGTGTTGTCATGAGCCTGCCATTTGCTTGGCAGAAAGAAAGCTGTTTCCCTAACAGAAAGTCTGAAGCTTGAAGTTCTTTTCAAACCTTTGCTTGGGTAGCACTGTTAAACTGAGCAGACATGCAGACTACATTTGAGTAATCTCATCAAGTAACATTCGTTTTCTAAAAACAATCACATAGTATTGCATGTTTTACTGTGGTAGAAAATACGTTAGCTTAATGCTAACGTATATGGAGAATGAGAATCCTATAGAGACCGCGCTAGGTATTAGCATCAATTAATTCACGTTAATGTTTTTGTATGAGCCTGACATTTGCTCTGCAGATAGATAACAGGTTCCCTAACAGAAAGTCTGAAGCTTGAAGTTCTTTTCAAATCATTACTTGGGAAGCACTGTAAAACTGAGTAGACATGCAGAATATTTTAGTAACCTCATCTCGTAACATTCGTTGATAGAATGCAGGCTGCGAGGCTCACGTAAGACCTTACGTAAAAAATGACGCAAGTCTAGAAAAAGGGGCCGACGCACGCAAGACGTGAAAAGTCGCGCAAGGGGCTTGCGCGGCCTCCTGCGCTTGCGCTTACGTCTCCGAGCATAAATCAGCCTTTAAGCTCTTTGAAAATGCAACAATAAATGCAACTCCATATTTATCTGTCAAAGCTTATTATTACTTATACGTGTCTAATGTCTGCAGTGGATGGCCTATCACTCCCGTGTGACCCATCAAACTGTGCAGTCAAAAACTTGTGCAAAATGTAAAAGTATCTGTCCATATAACTTTTGACAGAATGAGAAACAATCTGAAATTCTGAGCGTGGCATGCTGATGCCATCAACGAGTTTCATCGGGTTACGTTAGACACGATCTAAATAAATTATGTTACAACTGTCACCTTGTTACCACCGTACCTGGTAGGCTACTTCTGTAAAACCGCAAAACTTAGAAACCGTTGGAAAAGTATTTTTGAAGGCTAGATACAAATTTGGAAAGTAGGATACAGGATCAAAGTGATAGTGAGAGAAAACAGAATTACACATGAGGTAGCCTAGGCTATAACCTACAGCTTTTGCAATTTGATAATGTCTATAAACAGCCTAAGAAGCCTAACTAAAAGACATGAAGAAATGAAGAAATTAAGCATGTTAAACTGTTCCCTTGATAGGCTACAACCGTACAAAAAAAAACAAAAAAAAAAAACAGCTAAACCTACATTTAAATAATAATCTTAGGGGAAACTATAGCCTACGACATCGTCAAGGGACCATACAGAAAAGAAGTTTCTGATTTACCTTGCGAACCTATCTGCTTCGTCCCAACAGCTTCACGGCGCAGTCCTGCAGCTGATGTAGTTTTGCAAGTCCTCCGTGAAACGCTTTATACGCTTCCCGAGCGTGTACAGTCATAGCCTAGGAAACCTGCCAGCAATTGACGTCAGAATGACCAGCTGGCGGGCAAGAAAAGACAGCCATCCACTTCTGAAAATGAATTAACTATCTGTGCTTTTGTAGGCTTTCAGTTTTTGAGATGTGTAGAGGGACAGATTTTCTATGAGATAGATGTAAATATCTCCACACTTGAGCTCAGGCAAGGACTTTGTCGAGGTTAAAGAAATACAAATGTCAGCGGGTGCAGTAAATGGATCACAAGTTCCTACAATGTATTTTTATCTAAATATCTCTGTCTGGCAATAGTGGTATATAGTATAGTAGGAGGCACTGCTCAAAGTTGTCCACTTAGTTTAGGCAGAATTTCTGAAAATGTGCTTATTTAAAGTGCTTAAGGCATTTTGTGAATATTTATATTATACAACATGTGTAGGGGTATAAAGGGATGCTGAATCCAAATCTGCTGTATATGAAGCTCAAAAATGTCCCAAAATGCCTCAAAATTGAGATCCAATATGGCCGCCACTGCCAGGCTGAAATCTATTTTTCAGTGTATCTTTTTGACTAAACAAGGTACAAACATGAATTAAATGTGCTTTTGTAAGTTTTCCTACATGGACAATTCGATGCCATATTCAGATTTTAGATGTAATGTGAAGAAACTGCTTAGATATGGCAAAAAAAAAATGCAAAGGTTGTTATTAATAATTGCTATGAATAATTACTCAGTTATTATTATTAATATTAATTAATAGTCAGGCTACTTTCACTTCCTTTGTTTTTTGTTTTGAGGTAAAATGTGTCAATTACTGGCTCAATGAGCTAGGTAAATGAATACGTATCGATGTCTTGGATTTTGCATTGGTATTCTAGGAAAACTAACTCCTTCTTGTAGGTCTGAATAAGTCAATTGGAGACAGAAACCAGGGCTGAAGCAATAGACTATACCCGAGAAAGCTTAATGTCATAAGAGCCACAGTTATGCATCATACAGCCATTCATAAAGACATGCATCACATTACATCTGGTCTTGTTTCTAGCTAAATTGTACTTACCTAGTGCTTTTTGGTAAGGTTATTTTTGCCTATTTCAAGCAAATATTACTTATTTTAAGAAATCTTAACAAGCCAAATTTGCTTAACGCACTGGCACTAATCACATACATACACACACACACATACACATACACACACACGTTACACTAATCACACACATACACACACACACACACATATACACACACACGTTCCACTAATCACACACACACACACACATACACACACACACACACACACACACGTTCCACTAATCACACACATATTCGCACAGGTACAACTTGCAGTTGATGACCAGAATGCTGCTATGCACTATATGACTTTGTTCAGCATCCTACTCTGGGCCTCGTTTCCCGATAACGTTGTATCTTAACGGCCTACGTGGATTTTGGCGACATCAAAGACTCATCATAGCCGTAAGTGCGGCGTCGGGAAACCGCTCTGCAAGGATCCCTCTTACGACCGATTTCAAGTCCTTTTAAGCGTTCGGGAAACTAGGCCCTGGTTCACAAGAGCGCAATGTGATGGATTGTGGGATCTCCACCTGTATGCTTTTTAAACGTATGCTGCCCTTCTTCTTCAGGTACGATCATATATCGTGATAACAAAGTGATGCTGAGACTGACACCAGATGATGAAGATGATGAGTACACACACACAGAGTGCACAAAGAGTAGAATGGAAAGAGATGACGTGGATGAAAGCAGAATATGTCTATCATTAAAAGAGCACGGTGTGTTTCAAGATGGTGGGGACAAACTCAAGAACATAATCAACAAGGATTTGGTCACACCCCAGATTCAAGAATCTCTGCTTGGTGCCGACTGGCACAAATTAAAGTGTTTGTGGAAAAACGTCTGTGTGAACCTCCAGACAGTGACCAGCAGTTGGATCTTAAGTCACCCATAGCTGAAGAACAGAGCCAAAACATTTGCCTCTTTGTATGAAGTCGTGCAACTTTCCAAGAACAAGCACAACATCATCAAAGTGGACAGGCAGATTCTACAAAGGCTCATCACAGCTTACAGAGCAAGTCGCAAGGTAGATCTGGAAAATATTCTTCAGCATGAACTCATGCCCATCCCACCATCTCTGGCCGCAACTAACGGCAGTCTTCATTCCACCAACAAATCTGTTTGAGTAAACATACTGATAAAACATATCCATATATGCAGATGTGCCCCTTCAGGAATCCAGCTGCTTGCTTATTGATAGCCAAGCACTTGTTATGGCACTTGGGAAGCCGCCGGACACTACAACATTAGGCAACTATGCCAACAAGTTTGCTGACACAGTGTTGAAGATGGGAGAGAATTACCAGAGGGTTGATGTAGTCTTCGACAGTTACCATGACTGCATCCAGGCTCCTATGGATACAATAGTCGTGTCAGCGCGTGACACAGACGTGCTTCTTAAGCAATAAGCCCCAAGAGGCCGTGCTTTGCGCTGATTTTAGAACAGGTAAGGGAGTTGTTAGGCACGACGCGAAGCGGAGTGCCGTTAAACCCCCTTACCTGTTCTAAAATCAGCGCAAAGCACGGACTCGCGGGGCTTATTGCTTTTCTAAACCTGTTACTACACATATTTGATATGGTTTCATAAATAAAGACAATTCAATTTAAGAAACAATAGTTTAATGATAAACCGTCATTCTTCCGCCACTAAAAATTATAGTTCCTAAATAAATCGTTGCCACGCAACCCTTGAAGCAACGCAACAGCCAGATGGAACACTGGGTATGAAATGCGCTATATGAATGCCTTGCAATTCGCTGCGCAGTAATATGGAATGTAATCAGGTCAAATTGTAAGGTAATGCTGGATTTTACAACGGCTTTTAGCCAATCACAATCAAGGATTTGAACAATCAGGTTTAGAATTCTACTTCTAGCACATCATGATAGAATGGGATGTACCAATCTCTACATGAAAGCTGGGACATCGAAGGATCCAAAGTATTTTCCAGTACATGTCATTCGCAAGTTACTATCTGATGATCAAGTGGACACACTCCTTGCCTTCCATGCCATCACTGGCTGTGATAGTGTGTTTCAGTTCAGCGGTCACGGAAAGAAAACAGCCTGGCAAGTGTTCGACCAACATCACAACGATCTTACTGGCCTTGGGAAGGGCCCTCTCACAGACGATATTGTGAATTTGCAAGAGTGAAGTTGTTTTGCAAAGGTCGGCTACAAGACCTCTGCCTCCAACCTCAGATGCGGTGAGGTTTAATATCATGCGTTCACACTATCAAGCGACAATCTGGAACCAAGCTCACCTGCCACATCCTGATCTTCCTCCAGTGGATGAAATGGGATGGATGAAGAGGGAAGGTCAGTTAGTGCCACGGCTAATGTCTCTGCCACCTATGCCTAAAGCCTGCAGGGAGTTCACTCCATGTGGGTGTACTAAGGGATGCCTCAGCCAACGCTGCAGCTGCAGGTATGTTTATAGGGGATGAGCAGATGTTGATCATTGAGTACAAGATTGGAAGCTGGTAGAGAACATCAGCCTGCCAGACTGCCTACTGCTAACTGAAGATAAGAAGATAATATTGAACACATAACCTGATAGTTGTGAGCCTATAACTAAGGGGAAAAAGTAACAAAGGAACACAATCATTGTAAGGATAACTGTAACATGTATTCCAATGTAATCCTACTTGTACTGGTTGTAATCGTTCTATTCTATTCTATTTAGAAAGAGTCACATGGAATGTATAGACGCATGCAACTGCAGGAAACACTTGCCAGAACACTGAAGAGGACTGCTAATAAGCTCTCACTGTAACTTCAACTGGGATATAGTTCAATGAATAAAACCATGACCTATGGATCTTCCTGCTTTTGGATCTTATTGATTGTTTGTACATTTGACCTCAAAATCAAAATACAAAATAAGTAAATGTAGCCTTATCATTATAAGTAGTATTAATATTAACATAGTAATTATTCATAGCAGTTATTCATAACAACTTTTGCATTTCTTTGCAATATTTAAGCAGTTTCTTCACATTATATCTCATATTTGAATATGGCATCGAATTGCCCGTGTAGGAAAACTTACAAAACCACTTCCCTCCCCTTCTGCCACAACCCCACCTCTGTCTCCATCTCTACCCAGACAGCTCTAAGCAGTTGGGTCTCCCTTATGTGCCGCTGCTCTGCTTGAGGTTTCATCCTGACTAACAGGGAGTTTGTCCACGCCCCCGTGACTGTTGTGCTTGCTGTAAAGTGTGTGTGTGTGTGTGTGTGTGTGTGTGTGTGTGTGTGTGTGTGTGTGTGTGTGTGTGTGTGTGTGTGTGTGTGTGTGTGTGTGTGTGTGCTTGCTCTAAGGGGGTTCAGGCCCTGGGCTCTATAAAGTGCGGTGAGACCATTTTAGCGTTTTGGCGTTATATAAATAAAACTGATATATATACAGTATATATACAGTATGTGTGTGTCTGTGTTAACACCAACCTTTTTCCAAATCTGCCTGAGTCTCCTTCTTCTTCAGAATTTCAAACACCACTGCCCGAAGGTTGTCTACTGGCTGTAGGAGAAAACACACACACATAAACACTCATACAAATGTTTAAACACATCAAGGCTGGGTGGGTTGACCACTCTCTCGCTGTACTACATGGTATTTTCCAGAACAACCAGACTCAAGAGAGGGAAAAAACGTAAACAAAAACACCTAAGCATAACAACTCACCTCTCTCACCATCCGTACGGCCTCTTCAAACAGGGGCAAAACCTCAAAGTTGCCCTCTCGTTCCATCAGTCTGGCCTGGCACATCCAGTACTTGCACAGGCACGATGTGAGACAGCACATCCCTTCCTCTCTCTCTCTCTCTCTCTCTCCTTGAGCAGGTAGACCTGGCAGTCGCTGGCGTAGTCTAGCTCCAGGAGGGAGTGTGTATGTGTGTGTGTGTGTGTGTGTGTGTGTGTGTGCGTACTCTGCTCTGAGGGGCAACCCTGTTCACAGATAGGAAGGTCCAGGGGTCAAGGTAGAGTGAAAAGGTACAGTCAGTGATTCTGGCAAAAGATTATTGATATTTGAGCTCAACAGCCAATCAAAGAACACCCCTTCCTTCACTGCTCCTGAAAGCATTGTGGTGATTGGCTGGGGAATGTTTACGGAATGAATAAATCAAGGACTGCACCTCAATTCTAATAAATTGAATTCAGTTACACATTCTCCTGAATTCAGTGAAATGTTTCTCAGGATTCTCAAGCTATCCATCAAGTGTGTGAGCTCACACTATCAGGTCTGCAAAAGTGTGTGAATCTCATCTCCTCTTTGCCGCAACAGAAACCTATGCAGCCTCAGGACATAGAGGACACAGGGAGTAAGAATCTGGGACTTTCCAGTAAACCTGATCAGCCATCACATTATTAATGCGACTTCCGTGTCAAGAATCGGCGTTCTCTGAGTCATCGAACAGGACCAGACGATAGTAGCAAGGCCTGCAGCAATGCCAAGCATTTCCTTGTGGGAGAACGATACCAGATGTTTCAGATGAATGTGGGCCTGTGAAGGAGGAAAAAGAGTTTTGGAAAATGGGCCAGATGCCCAAAACTTTTACAAGCATTTAAACAACGCAAATGAGAAAGAAAATGGCGGCGATTGTTGTTGTTATCGATTTTCTATCAGTTCTCACCACACAACGACGTCTCATCTTTGCTCCTTGAATGTCGATATGTAATGGTATGGAGTTATTGAAACTTACTACGTGTAAAAAAGACTAGAAATTGAATGTTTATTTTTTAGCCTCGAAAGTTGCACTGGGTGCATTTAAACAACGCGAATGTAACAAAACAATCGCGTGTAAAGGGGGGAGAGAAGGCAAGGGTCAGAGTTAGATCAGCGACCACAGACTGACGACTAAACCTAGTCTCTTAAAGGGGCAGTACAAGATCATGTACTCAGTGTATTCAAATAACAATATTAAGTATAAACAAGATAGAAAAGATAGGTTTAAACAAATCAGAAAATTGTGGAATCTCATGAAACAAATGCAAACAATATACATTTTTGAGTCTGATGGCAAATGCAAAAGAATTGCGGAAGATTGAAGCTGTAGTGTGTTTACAGAGTGTGAGTGTTTTGTATTTATATCTATTTAAGTATACTGTAAACTGTTGTGAACAGTTAATATATTGTTCATAGTTTGAATTAAAAAAGTTTGAAGCTGTAGTTTAAAGCCAAGTGTTTTGTATTTATTGATATTTATATACTGTATATATTTACAGTATACTTTAAACAGTTTAACAGTTAATATATTGTTCAATTTGAAGATTTGTTTTGCCTTGGCAATAAAAATAAGCCTTTCTTTAAAGCAGCACTAAGGAGTTTTTGGCTTGGAGCTAACCATAGTGGCCAAACCTGTTGAAATTTGCTTTCCTCGTTTATGACGAAACTAGCGAGTCAACAACTTTGCTAACACAGTCAAACATCAAGCAACTGCAAGACAAGACCGGTATCGTTTAAGCACCGGTGAGCATGTCAGTCACCAGAGAGAACCAAAACACTGCAGGAAAAAAAGGTGGCAGAACAGCGTTCATAGGACTTCACCACATTACGCTATACGCTTGTCTTTTTTAAATCAAACCTCATATAATGATGCACAGAGAGATTCAGGTTTGTAAAACATTCTGGGCATCCTGCATCTCTCTTTGCAACTGTTCTCATGTTTTAAAGGCTGTGGATTATGATTAAAAACCCAGCAGATAAATGACGAGGCTGATGAAAACTATTTACACAGATCAAGAACAATTCTTACTGTAGGTCAATTTAGTTTCTAGCCCCCTCCCTCTCTGACAACAACAACAAAACACAGCTCATCTTTCCACGGAACTAATAAAGCTCACCTCCTGAAGCAGCTGAAGGCAGTGTCGCTGCCGAATGTGAGTCGCTGCCCTATGTGAGTCACGGCATAATGTGGGTATATTTACTGGTTAGGGTGTGTAAACGGTGTACAGCTAAGGCTCAACGTCAACATATGTGGCTGGTTTTAACACCAAGGTTTATGATGTTAAGCTTCATGTGTATTGAATTATTAGTTAAGCAGTGCATTCATTACTAGTAACAGTAATACAACATAGCCCCATTTGTTGACGTTGAGCCTTATGCTGTTAACCGTTTACAACACCATTAAATATAACATTAAATGTACCAGTATTATGCGTTAAAACCAGCCCTATATGTTGACGTTGAACCTTAGCTGTTCACCGTTTACAACACAATTAAATAAACCAGTAAATATACCCACATTATGCCGTTTGAGCATGCGCGACTCACATAGGGCAGCGACTCACATTCGGCAGCGACAGGCAGTCTGCGAGCGATCTGTCCACAGCACACACCAGGCCGTGGAGCTCCTCCTCCTCCTCTTCCATGGCTGCCCGGTAGTGCTGCGGCACGGCAGTGGACTTCCTCTACAGCTTCCTCACCGGCATCGGCGGTCGTTTGTAAGAGATGCCTTTTGCTTCACGCCACTCCTTCAGTTGTCGCCTGCAAGAACAGTTTGGGGTGAGAGAATGCCACTTCACCTCCATCAGAGCAAATGGTCAAATGGCCAGGTTTACCAGAGACAGGTCAAGTTTGCAGTGTTTTAACTTTCACTTTTTGTAGTATGTTTTTAAAGGCAACTGGTTATAACATAAACGCCCCGCCAGCTCCTTATAAGGGCGTGCAACTACAGAGACGTGTGCAGAATACACAGGCATCGAGAAAGCAACTTGAGACTGATCAGAATCATGTAAAAGCGGAAAGCGGACACCACCCCAGTAAATGTAGACCTAGCATGTAGACCTAGCTTCACCGGTGCAGAGGTGGAGGTACTGCTGCAGAATGTAGATGTGTCCATTCTATTCCACTATGGCTATATCCAGAAGTTGTTATTTATTTATATACTGCCATTTGCAGTTCATGTAGTGCTTTTATTTATTTGATGACATCACAACGAATCATGACTTTACATGTGAAACGTAATTGTTAATGATACAAATATTCTCGTATTTATTATTATAATAATAATTTAAATCCGAGGATGTCTGTAGAATTGATGTGAACGCAATCACCAAGGATTTCTCACAAATTCAGTCCTTAAGCACTCTAATCTGGCCTATCTACGACTACTTTTCTGCGTCCTTAAATCCTGTTCTTAGCTAAGAACGAATCCCAGTTAAGAAAACGTTTATCAATTCCAGAATTGTCTCAGGATCTTCATAAGTGGAGCCATGGACACATTGAAAATGCGGTCCAATGCTTTTATTCTAGAGTAAGTTTACAATGAAGCAGTGTGACCAGAAAGGGAGATGCCACTTCACTGACCACTGGCATGGCAATGATAACCTGGACAACCAGTCAGGAAGGGATATCAAAGCTATAAGGGAAATTTTGTCATAACTAATGATGTATTTACAAGAGCTCACTGTTGATCATCTGCAGTTGAGTAGGTACTGGCTGAACATGGGGCTCCAAACAAAATTGAAAAAATTGGGACCCTGGTCAGTGCAACTGTTCAGCTGATAAAAGAATGGCACTCTAAAGGTCGGGTGACGCCGCTGCTCAAAAAGCCGTCTCTCGATCCCACTCAGGTGGAAAACTACCGACCGGTCTCACTTCTCACTCTCCTATCTAAAACACTTGAGAGGGCAGCCTCCAAACAGGTCACAGAGTTCCTGTCAACAAACAATCTCCTCGATCCAAACCAGTCTGGATTCAAAAGCGGTCACTCCACCGAAACAGCCCTGCTATCTGTGACAGAGGCTTTAAAAACAGCTAGAGCAGCAGCTCAATCCTCAGTTCTTGTCCTGCTTGACCTATCAGCTGCGTTTGATACAGTCAACCACCGCATTCTTCTGTCCATACTATCAAGTATGGGCATCTCAGGCAAGGCGCACTCCTGGTTTGAATCGTACCTCTCTGGGCGCTCATTCAAGGTGTCATGGCAAGGTCATCTATCTGTACCCCACCACCTCACCACTGGGGTGCCCCAGGGGTCTGTAATGGGACCACTTCTCTTTGCCATCTACACCACCTCGCTGGGCCCCATCATCCGCTCGCATGGTTTTTCCTACCACTGTTATGCCGATGATACTCAACTGGTTCTGTCCTTCCCTCCTGAGGACAACACTGTTTCGGCACGGATCTCAGACTGTCTAGCTGATATATCCACATGGATGAAAAACCACCACCTTCAGCTGAACCTGGCCAAAACAGAACTGATGGTCTTCCCAGCCAAACAGTTCATCCACCACAACATCAACATCAAGACTGACTCTTTATCTCTGGCTCCATCCAAAACAGCAAGAAACCTCGGGGTCATTATTGACGACCAACTAACCTTCACAGCCCACATTGCCTCTGTCGTGAGGTCATGCCGCTTTGCGCTTTACAACATCCGCAAAATCAGGCCGTACCTAACCCAGTATGCCACCCAGCTCCTGGTGCAAACCTTGGTGGGTTCCCGCCTCGACTACTGCAACGCCCTCCTAACGGGCCTGCCGGCATGCGTGGTAAAACCACTACAGATGATCCAGAACGCAGCGGCGCGCCTGGTGTTCAACCAACCAAAGAGGGCACATGTCACCCCGCTACTCACTGAGCTCCACTGGCTGCCAGTAGCTGCTCGCATCAAATTCAAGTCACTTATGCTTGCCTACAAAGTGCTTACTGGGTCTGCTCCCACCTACCTAAATGCTCTTGTAAGGGCAAATGTCACACCCAGGACGCTGCGCTCATCCAGTGAGCGTCGTCTGGCACTGCCCCCAGTGCAAGCAAGGCAATCCAGAATATTCTCAGTTGTAGTTCCACGTTGGTGGAACGACCTGCCTAGCACTACCAGAGCAGGAGCGTCCCTCCCTACCTTTAAGAAACTCTTGAAGACCCAACTCTTCAAAGAGCACCTCTCTTCCTAAACTGGCACCTTGGCTCAACCTGCACTTAAGCAGCAACAGGCCCGCACTTCTTTTTTTATTCTTTCTATGTCGTTTTATAAGCAATATTTATTGTTACACCAGGTTTTTAATGCTCTTAGCTTGATTGTTCTCCCTTGTACGTCGCTTTGGACAAAAGCGTCTGCTAAATGACTAAATGTAAATGTAAATGTAAATGTAAAGGTATATAGGTAAAAGGTCTAGGTAAATATATTAGTTATAATACTGCCATGTGTATAAATTAGCACTTCTCTGTGTTTCCTTCTCTTAGGGCTTAATAGATTTAGCATTATAGTTAGTGGAGTTATTCGAATTCAGTCTCTGCCCTGGTGTTTTAAATGCTTTTAAAGTTACCTGGTAGGGCTTGGAAGTTATGCAGGTTTTTGGTACGGATTCTCTGTTAGCTCCAACATGATCAGTCTTTACATTTTTGACGAACTGCTGAGGTTTCTTCTGTGCCTCAGTTCTTTTGCTAGGTAAGGTTTGTAATGCTGCATGTGTGTGGAGTGTGTGGACAAGGCTTGTTTTGCTGGTGCGTAGAAGAGCTTTGTTAGCTTGTGAAGAGCAACCCGTGGCTTGGGATGCAGAGCCTTGAAGGTTTTGACGAGACTGCACTCTGTTAGGGACTACTCTAGCATGGGCAGATGATGGACGTTGCTGTTCTTTTGATGGCAGATGCTTGACCACTCTGCCCCTGAAAGGATCAGAGACGCGTGATGCGATTGATTCCATATTCCCAGGGCCTTTCAAACCAGAGGGAATACGAGTGCCAGTTTGGGCTGCGAGACCTTGAGTGGATGCCAATGGAGCTCTTTTGAAAGAAACAAATGCAGATCACTGCGGTGGACGTTTGGGTTTGGAGACGCTCTTGGCTGCTTGCCTCAGTCCATCAATGGTGTGATGAGAGTGTGTAGGCTCTCCAGGACTGTTTTGACACCACTGACTGGCTGATGTTTCGTGAGGCTGCAGATGGAGACATCAATGAGTATACAGACAGTGTTACCAGCTACATTCATCACTGCATTGATGAGGTGGTTCCCAAGAGGGCTGTCCGGTCTTTCCCTAATCAGAAGCCCTGGGTTGATACAGCGGTCCGGGCCAGCCTGAGAGCCAGGTCAGGCCTTTAACTCAGGGGATCCTGATCAGTACAGGAAGGCCAGATATGAACTCTTGAGGGCTATCAAATCTGCAAAAAGGACTTATAGGACCAGGGTGGAGTCCAGTTACCATGGCTCTGATCCCAGGCGCATGTGGAGTGGATTACAAGCCATCACAGACTACAAAGGGAGGGGTTGCAGTGACACTCAGTCCTCTGCATTACATCCAGACGAGCTGAATACCTTTTATGCTCGCTTTGAAAAGGCCAGTGACCCCCCCTGCAGTGGAGCTACCTGATGACCTAGACAGCGGCATGCCTACTCTGTCTGTAGCGGAGGTGAGGCAGTGCCTCAAAAAGGTCAACCCTCGCCTCTGTCATCATGAAGTGCTTCGAGCGGCTGGTCAAATCATTCATCTGCTCCTCACTGCCACCCACCCTGGACCCTATGCAGTTTGCATATCGATCCAAAAGGTCTACAGATGACGCCACCGCCCTCTCCCACCTGGAACAGGGGAACTCGTATGCGAGGATGCTGTTCATTGACTACAGTTCGGCATTCAACACCATCATCCCCTCCAGACTCGTCTCTAAGCTTGTGGACCTGGGACTAAACACCTCCCTCTGCAAATGGATCTACAGCTTCCTGACGGGGAGGCCACAGGTGGTGAGACTCTGTGACCGCACGTCAGCCACAATGATCACAAACACTGGCGCCCCCCAGGGCTGTGTGCTTAGCCCTCTCCTGTTCTCCTTGTTCACCCACGAATGTGCGGCAATGCACAGCTCCAACCTCATCGTGAAGTTTGCTGATGACACAACCATCCTAGGCCTCATCACTAACAATGATGAGTCAGCCTACAGAGAGGAGGTTGACACCCTAACAACTTGGTGTCAGGAAAATAACCTCTCTCTCAACATCAGTAAAACTAAGGAGATGATTGTGGACTTTAGGAGACGGCAGGGGGTGGAGCATACACCCCTTCACATCAACGGATCTGAAGTGGAAAAGGTCAGCTGCTTCAAGTTCCTCGGGGTCAACATCAGCAATGATCTCACCTGGTCTGGCCACACTGATAAGGTGGTCAAAGCTGCCCGGAAACGCCTCTTCTTCCTGAGGAGACTCAGGAAATTTGGCATGAATCCAGACATCCTCACCAACTTCTATAGATGCACTATAGAAAGCATGGTAGCATCTCAGTGTGGTTTGGGAGCTGCACAGCCATGGACCGTAAGGCCCTACGCAGTGTGGTCAGATCCGCTGAGTTTATCATCGGCAGGAAACTCCCTTCCCTTCAGGACATCTACCTCACAAGATGCCTCCGAAGAGCTGGCAGGATCCTAAAAGACTGTCACCACCCATCCTTCAGACTGCTCACCCTGCTGCCTTCTGGTAGAAGGTTCCGAAGTATCCGGTCTCGCACCCGCAGACTTGAGAACAGTTTCTACCCTAAGGCCATCAGACTCCTAAATGAACAATAATGCACTCTCATCACTTTACACTCGCCACTTAACTCTACACAGGCTCACTTTCACTGCTGTTTGCACTACATTTGCAATATTGCACCACCCACACACTTGAAGTGTCTTTGTTTCTGTGTTCAGGTTATTATGTGTATAATATGTTCAGTATAGCTAAACATATCATGTAGGTATGTTTATCTGTTTAGTATCTGTTTAGTATGTGTATTTATGTTTAGAATGTGTATTTATGTTTAGTATCTATATTGTATATTTATTGTTTATCTAGTAGGTCTACTACTCTGTCTTTACATATTTTTATCTAATGTTCAGTACTTATTGTTAAGTTATGTTATGTTATATCATGTTGGAGTACTTATATGTTTATATGTTTATACTGTATGTTATGTCTTGTTATGTTATGGTAGTGTGGTATGGTGTCCTGTCCTAAGAATTTCAGTGCCCAGTCCAACTCTGTTGTTCTGTGTATCTGACAATAAAAAGACTTGACTTCTGAGCGCGCGCTTTCTGCATGTCATTCTTCAGTGTTGAGAAATGCGGCATCTGTTTCTCCTTACACTTATCTACCTGTCAAACACACAGATTAAAATGAATGTGCTTAAACACACAGATTAAGGTTAATTTGCCATGCGTTTAAGCAGAGAAAAACAGGATGTGATTAAATCAGTCATGATGTCAATGCATTTTGAAATAGGCCTCAGAATTCTAACCAGGTCTTGTCAGCAATTTGGTAAAAAAGGACAAAGGGCCAGAAGCAATTCTTATCAGTGTCTGATAACAAAATAAATAGTTCACGCCCTGCTTTCAAAGCAGCGATTTCTCAGCAGTCATTAGTGTAACAGATAGCAAAAACTCAGATTGTTGATAACCACTCGGTTACATCAGCATACGGCGAGGTGTGCACTCAAGACTGATGAGAAATCGCTGCTTTAAAAGCAGGGCGTGAACTATAGGAGTTGCCCTGGAAACGTGGGCACAATGTTCCTATCATAGTGGTCAGACAAAACTTTTGCCTTTCCAAACAGCTCATCATCTCCTACAAGTTGAAGGGTACTGCGAGTTGAAGGGTCAATCGTAGCCTTATCCTGAACACTCCTCGCCACAAATCCAAATGAAGATAATAGTACGCCCTCCTCGCCGGAGTGTTTCCCATCCTGTGTTGTGTTGCATTGCGTGTTGAGTAAGTGAGAAGTAGGCTACCCCATGCCCATCAAACACAAAAGTGGCTGCAGGAAGCGGCACGAACGCAAAGAGCAGGATGAAAGGGTGGCACTATGCGTTTGACAAAATGAACAGGACTCTTTCCTGGCAACAACCGGTTTATCTTTAGAAATTATATGATCATCCAAACTTTAAAAGTTGAACAGATTCGAGGCTTCGGCCCACCACCTAGACGTGTTTCTGACTCTGCCACTTAAGCCAATTAAATGACAGCATTTTGTCTAGCAGGCTTGAGGGAATTGGAAAACGTGGAAATGTAATTTTCAATCTTCTGGCCGACTTACATAGTATTGATAATAATACCAATGAGTTTGCAAATATATTGTGCATATTTTGTTTTTCTCAAACTAACAAAATATCGGTGGGGACTTTTTTGTCTTTCTCAAAACTTTTGTCGTGACTAGTCCCTATCGACCCTATGCAAACCTACGCCCTTGATGGCATCATCTGTGGACCTGTTTGGCCTATAGGCACACTGGAGTGGGTCTAATGCAGAAGCAGGGAGGATGTAATGTGGTCTTTGACTAACCGCCTAAGACACTTCATCACACCAGATGAGAGAGCAACTGGGCGGTCATCATTGGGACAGCTCACTGATGGTTTATTGGAGACTGGGGTGATGGTGGCCCTCTTGAAACATGTGGGGATGACAGACAGGAGCAGGGAGAGATTAAAGATCTCTGCAAATACCTCTGCCAGTTCAGATGCACAAGCCTTGAGTGCGCAACCTGGAATGTTGTCCAGTCATCAGAATCAGAATCAGAATCAGAATCATGTTTATTGGCCAAGTACATTTTCATAAGGAATTTGTTGTGGTGTTTAGTTGCTCTCAATGTACTTTAACTGAAAATGTGCAGTATATCACAACAGTTTAGGATCAAATAAATAAATATGAAGTAATATAAATATAATAATAAATAATAATAATAATAATAATAATAATAATAAAGTCATGGAGTTTGAGAGCGCGACCTGGGGTGTTGTCCAGTCATGGAGCTTTATGTGCATTTACTCTCTTAAATGATTTGCAAACATCAGTCACAGATACTTGAGAAGGGCAGGAATCCTGCTCTAACACTACCTCTGACCTGGTGGGAGTCTCATGACGTGAATAGAAGGAGTTCAGCTCCTCAGCAGGAGAAACAGACACCTCCTCTGACCTGGTGGGAGTCTCATGACGTGAATAGAAGGAGTTCAGCTCCTCAGCAGGAGAAACAGACACCTCCTCTGACCTGGTGGGAGTCTCATGACGTGAATAGAAGGAGTTCAGCTCCTCAGCAGGAGAAACAGACACCTCCTCTGACCTGGTGGGAGTCTCATGACGTGAATAGAAGGAGTTCAGCTCCTCAGCAGGAGAAACAGACACCTCCTCTGACCTGGTGGGAGTCTCATGACGTGAATAGAAGGAGTTCAGCTCCTCAGCAGGAGAAACAGACACCTCCTCTGACCTGGTGGGAGTCTCATGACGTGAATAGAAGGAGTTCAGCTCCTCAGCAGGAGAAACAGACACCTCCTCTGACCTGGTGGGAGTCTCATGACGTGAATAGAAGGAGTTCAGCTCCTCAGCAGGAGAAACAGACACCTCCTCTGACCTGGTGGGAGTCTCATGACGTGAATAGAAGGAGTTCAGCTCCTCAGCAGGAGAAACAGACACCTCCTCTGCTCTGTTGCACCTCCCCTTGTAGTCTGTAATTGTTCTTAGTCCGCTCCACATATCCTTAGTGGTAGAGTCACTGTAGTATGTCTCCATTTTCTCCCTGAACAGTTTTTTTTTTTTGTCATCTTCCTCCTCTGCCAGGATTGTGTTGAAGACTTCGGGGCAGTCTATCACGGACACATGCCTGCCTCCGCCAGATTTACTTCAAAGGCACGGCATGGTGCACGGCATGGTGCACGGCATGGTGCACGGTGGCACCCTTTGTATTTAGAATTTCTTACACAAACTGCTCAAATAAATGTTAATGTATAAAAAAACTCTTAATTTCTCTTAAATGTTTCCATATAACATACATATTATTATTATTATTATTATATAACATACACAAACAGAACATAGCCCTAAAGTCACAGGTAAAAAAGACTAATTTCAGGATCACCACATTCACCCACTCCATGTTTGCAAGAGGCAAAAGCTTTACTCTTTCATAGAAACTTCACAAGACTCAAAACGATTCCCCTGATTTTTGGTCGATTAAAGGGTTCCATGGCAATGTTCCGAACGCCCATTATTCCAAAAACTCGGTATTCCGAATATATGCTAATTTGTCTACAGTAACCCAAGTTATGGTAGCCCTATACCCTGACAACACAAATCTCAATCCGACTGCCCGCTGTTCCATAATTGTGGGCACAACGTGAACCACTATAGCCCACATGCACATCCCAATAAATTGATTATACAATCATAAACAAATAAATGCATTTATTTCACAACTTTGAACTTTACATGTAAAGTATTGTAGAACAGCTTGGAGGGTTAACAGTGTTCTCCTGATCTGCACCTGACAGTACAATTAACCATATTCTTCATTACACTTCATTACTGATTTGAACAGGACCCAATGCGCACAACAATAATCAAAAACACAGACACTATATAATACAAATTAAACTGAAAAGACAAGTTGTGTTTGTGTGTGAGTGTGTGTGTGTGTGTGTGTGTGTGTGTGTGTGTGTGTGTGTGTGTGTGTGTGTGTGTGTGTTTGTGTGTGTTTGTGTTTGTGCTTGCATGTGTTAGTGTGTGTGTGTGTGTGTGTGTGTGTGTGTTTGTGTGTGTGTCTGTGTGAGTGTGTGTGTGTGTGTGTGTGTTTGTGTGTGTGTGTGTGTGTGTGTGTGTGTGAGTGTGAGTGTGTGTGTTTGTGTGTGTGTGTTTGCGTGTGTTTGTGTGTTTGCGTGTGTTTGTGTGTGTGTTTTGCGTGTGTTTGTGTGTGTGTTTGCATGTGTGTGCGTGTGTGTGTGTGTGTGTGTGTGTCTTCTGAGCTTGTGGCAAGGCAGTTCTTAACCAATTCTTTAGTATGGGGAGTGCGAGCATGTGAAAAGGAGAGGCCTCCTTTTTCAAAATATGTATTTACACTCAGTTGTCAGTTTTGTAGGAACACTGAGACAAAACTAATATTACACACCTAAAATAGATCTTAACTTCATGAAAGTCATAATATTCAGTGTTTGCTTAAAGTCATTTAGAGAGCTGCTGATTCATGATTGTGTTTATTTAAAGTCATTAAGAGAGCTGCTGATTCATGATTGTGTTTATTTAAAGTCATTTAGAGAGCTGCTGATTCATGATTGTGTTTATTTAAAGTCATTTAGAGAGCTGCTGATTCATGATTGTGTTTATTTAAAGTCATTTAGAGAGCTGCTGATTCATGATTGTGTTTATTTAAAGTCATTTAGAGAGCTGCTGATTCATGATTGTGTTTATTTAAAGTCATTTAGAGAGCTGCTGATTCATGATTGTGTTTATTTAAATGTATTTAGAGAGCTGCTGATTCAGCTGTGTGTTTATTTAAAGTCATTTAGAGAGCTGCTGATTCATGATTGTGTTGATTTAAAGTCATTTAGAGAGCTGCTGATTCAGGATTGTGTTGATTTAAAGTCATTTAGAGAGCTGCTGATTCAGGATTGTGTTTATTTAAAGTCATTTAAAGAGCTGCTGATTCATGATTGTGTTTATTTAAAGTCATTTAGAGAGCTGCTGATTAAGCTGTGTGTTTATTTAAAGTAATTTAGAGAGCTGTGAGTTTATGTTGGAGGCTACAGTTTGTGGGGCTGTTGAATTATATCGCGTTGTACTGACAACTATTTATTTTATTTTAGCCAAATGTTTGGCTCCATCTATTCTCACCTATGCTGTTGGAGCCATTTCTGCTGTTTGTGATTCATTTGTGATATCTACTGTATGTTGTTTGGTCATTTCTGGTATTATGAATATTGTTAGTATTGTGATCTAGGCTCTGCTGTGATGTTTGGTGTAGCCTGTGTCACCGGGTGCTTGGTGTTGGGCACGGATTCGGTGTCTAAGCTCCGCCTTTTTTGGTGCTTTACCTTTCGTACAGGTAACAGGTTGGGGGGTTTGAATCAGCTGGCGGGAGTAGAGGGACACCGTTTGTTTACCGTGGTCGTGGTGTTAACCCTACAGTAGTCATATAATAAATATAGTTACTTAAACCCTACAGTAGTCACATAATAAATATAGTTACTTTAACCCTACAGTAGTCATATAATAAATATAGTTACTTTAACCCTACAGTAGTCATATAATAAATATAGTTACTTTAACCCTACAGTAGTCATATAATAAATATAGTTACTTTAACCCTACAGTAGTCATATAATAAATATAGTTACTTTAACCCTACAGTAGTCATATAATAAATATAGTTACTTTAACCCTACAGTAGTCATATAATAAATATAGTTACTTTAACCCTACAGTAGTCATATAATAAATATAGTTACTTTAACCCTACAGTAGTCATAAAATAAATATAGTTACTTTAACCCTACAGTAGTCATATAATAAATATAGTTACTTTAACCCTACAGTAGTCATATAATAAATATAGTTACTTTAACCCACATGTTCTAAGCTTCTGTCTACCCTCGCCAAAGTCGGATGCTGCAATATATGCTCTGTGTCATAAGGGCTGACTGTCTCAGCCATGACCTAGCCATCAGAAATATCAGAGTAGTGTTGACCTAGCCATCAGAAATATCAGAGTAGTGTGTGAGTGAATATGATCTACAGCCAGAGTCCAGATGACACAATGACCCCATTCCCCATTTTGCACCAGACACATTTTAAAACATACTTGTCTCATTATATGGTATTAATAAAGAAAACAAGAAAGACATTTGATTGGGTGTCAATTGTTGGATGGATAGTCTCATTTAGATTTACTGACCTGGTACATAATATTGTGGTTGTCATATAAAACCAGTTATCAGAACATGTATGCAATAACAGAGGGACTAAACACTTGGGAGAGTGAGGTTATGCAACACAGAGCTCATCAAAACCTTTCACACACAATGTCTTATGTCTGCTGTGGTGATACTGCATGTGTTACAGCAGAGGTCTAGAGGTACAGATATTGTAATAGCTGGGGTCCAGAGATGGGGGAATGGCTTCAGTCTGTTGTTGTCCCCAAGATCAGAGATTCTCAGGCCCAGCTGTTAGATCCTAATGTGTGAGTGATGTGTTAAATGATGTGATGTGTGAGATGTATGTGCTAACAGCATCTAGATATGTCAGTCACAGCAGCTTCACTGATGATCCAGAATCATAAAGCAAAAACCCAGGGTAGAGTGTGTGAGTGAATGTGGTCTGGACTCTGTGCAGGAGGGTCATTGTGCCAGAGATGCTGTAGAAGGCCAGAGTTCCTGCCCTGTGATCCACATACACTCCTATTCTGGAGCTGGCCACTAGAGGGAGTTCAGTCTCTTTCTTATTGTGCCAGAAAGAGGAGCTGCTGCTGCGGCTGCAAGGGGCCAGACTCCAGGACTGATCATTACGTCCAAACCAACACTCATAACCCACTCCTCTCCTGCTGATGCTTTTATATGAGACTGATATATAAACCCCCCCACTCCTCTCAACCTCCCAGTAGCAGCGTCCAGACACACCCTCTCTACACAGCACCTGAGCATACACATCAAATCTCTCTGGATGATCAGGATATGACTGGACCTCAGCTCTCCTCTTCACCCTCCTGTTCCCCTCAGACAGATGGAGTTCTCTGTTTGCTGTGTTTGGATCCAGTGTGAAGTGACAGGAGTCTGATGGAGGAGAAGACAAAACAAACTTAGGTATTTATTTGGGTTAGGTATGTGTGTGTGTTTGTATGTGTGTGTGTGGTTGTTGTTATTTTATATGATTCTTTGCGTGAGGGGGATGAGATTTATTTCTGTGATTTCTTCTGTGAGGGAATGTTTCACATATAAGTGAGATTTGTTTTTGTGTGTGATTCCTTGTCTGTGCAGGTGTACATGTGTGAAAGTCTGTATTCAAAAGTCCCAAATGAGAACAGTCTATTTCATTTACTGTCACCCGAGCGAACATTGAGATTTTGCCGCGCCCTTTTAGCACTCGTGCTTCTCAGCTATCTCAGCTTCTGAAGGTCGTAGACACTTGAATTTGGTCTCCAAATGACAGGAATATGCATGTTTATATATTTACCATGAAGGATTCTTGGCTCTTAAACCTTTACCTTTCGAGATATTCAAGATGCACTGTCCATGCACCTATGCAACACAAAACAAAGGCCAAACAAATTCCTCTACCCATGAACTGTAACAGCCATAATGAAATGTTGAACTGCTTAAACATGTTGGACCATTCTGAATATGTGATTGCTACTGAAACTTGACTTGTGATTTGGAATAAAGTATGTCAAAAAAGTATGTCAAACTCACATCGTAGGAAATCGTCTCTGGTTGTAGGTTCAGACGGCAAAATAGCCTGGACTCCAGTCACTATTGAGAGAGAAAGAATCATATTATAAACAACACTGACTGGTGTAAATGTCAACATTGCATCAACCTTCTGTTTTTATGATGGCAGTACATTTGTGGTCTCTTGTTCAGGTGCATTATGGGTCTCCAGCTCTCAGCATTACTGATATAAAAAGGACATGTTACAAATATGTAACATTGAGAAATACAGGTTCCTGACGTTCACCATCACATTTAGCTTATTATTTCAATCCAGAGGGAAAGTATAGTTAGTCATTGGATGTAAACATATGTGAGTAATGTGATTTACCTGATGCAGATATCTTCATGACTTCCTCCTTGCAGAAATTCTCCAGCTGCATCTTTAGTGAGGAGACAGATTTCTTCACAGCCTCAAAAGAGAGGCCTTGGTTCACAGAGATGCAGGACAAGTCTTTAGACTCAGGTGTCTCACTGACCGACTGGAAAGTCTTAATAAAGAAACACAGAGATAGAGACAATGAGAGAGAGGAGGAAGAGAATAGCTACATTCTGAAAATAAAGCATCCACGTATACGTAAGTTGCAACTTTAAATTCAGTTGATACAGTTAATCTGGGAACTTTTTCGTTCACTGTAACTAAAGGCTTCAAGCATTACAGTGCACACAAGTCTCTTAAGTTAAATATCATCCTCTAATGATTGAGATTGAGATGTGAACTAAATGTATCATTATTAGTATCTGGGTGCAGCCTAAGCCTAACCTGGATATTGTCCTTTGATGTGTGTGTGCAGCATCTGGATGTGACTTCCAAACGATTGGGTTACGAACAACAGTCTTGGCAGCTAAGATGCGTTGTCTAGGGGTTAGTCTGATGTTAGCCGTGTCCCTCCTCACAACGTAAACTAAAACAAAGCCTCACCAACGTACTATACAGTATCCCTACATGATCTACATTTATGATAGTGGGATCTTACCTTGTGCTGATGTGTGTGTGTGTGTGTGTGTGTGTGTGTGTGTGTTTGATTGTGTGTGTGTGTGTGTGTGTGAGTGTGTAGGTAAGTTAGGGTGTGTGTGTGTGTAGGTGAGTTAGTCTGGGTGTGTGTGAGTGAGTGTGTGTGTGTGTGTGTGTGTGTGTATGTGTGTTTGTGTATGTGTGTGTGTGTGTGTGTGTGTGTGTGTGTGTGTGTGTGTGTGTGTGTGTGTGTGTGTGTGTGTGTGTGTGTGTATGTGTGTGTGTGTACGTGTGTGTGTGTGTGTGTGTGTGTGTGTGTGTGTGTGTGTGTGTGAGCACTACCTGCCAGGCATCGCTCTCAACCTGGCTAACATTTAGCGGGCACGCACCTGCAGTCATGAATCCCAAATGAATCCAACACTAATGGTTGTCCAAATGCCACTGGTTGCCTTGACCTACATGTGGCCTGACCAAAGAGGTAGAGTGGCAGGCACCTGTGCACCTCAAGTGCCTCCAAACAAACTGTGAGCCATGATGTCAGGGCAGATGTGCTTTTATCAATGAACCACAGGTAGTGACATCACTCAAACCCCACCTGTCAGTCAGTATTCTTCCTACCATGTGACTTAACCTGTCCTAACAATTGCCATAATGATTTTGAGCAGTTTTCTGAAGAACGAAAATGTCTTCATCATACTCAAATGTTTTGTGTGATAAATTCCAAAACTTTTTTTAAAGACACCATAACTGCATGGGTAAGCTATCTGTTTAAATGCTGTGGACTGTGTTACAATAAGAAGAAACATCATTTGGAAATGTAGAGATCCTTGAATTAAATTAAACAATATTGAATTCAAACGTCCACCTATGAATATATTCAACATAAATCAGTGCCCTCAGAACATTCTATGCATTCACAATCCTTCATCAACAGTTACCTTGAGGAAATGGATGTGATCCTTTGTGAGTGAAAGCTGCTCCAGCTCAGCATCTCTCTTCTTCAGCTCAGCAATCTCCTGCTCCAGTCGCTTCAGGAGTCCTTCAACCCAACTCACCTCAGACTTTTCCTGATCTCTGATCAGCTCTTTCACCTCAGAGCGTCTTCTCTCAATGGAGCGGATCATCTCAGTAAAGATCCTCTCACTGTCCTCCACTGCTGTCTGTGCAGAGCTCTGTTAGGAGACACACAAAGAGGAGGGGGACAGGAGACACAGAGAGGTAGGTGAAGGAGAAAACTCACTCTGGTGTGACTGGCTCTTCTTGATCAAATGACCACGGGCAAATCCTACCAAACCATGTCTTTCTGTGATGGTCAGTATCATGTAGAGATGACAGCATAACGGTGATAACACAATAACAAGTGATTGCTGAGCCAGCCGTTGTCTTATGTGGTCAGTTCTCACCTTGAGAGTCTTCACAGCCTTCCTCAGCTCCTGCAGCTCCTTCTCTCTCTCCTGGATTCTCTGCTGGAATCTCTTCTGGGTCGGCCCCAACTGCCTCTGTTTAAAAATAATAATAAAAAAAAGACTCTTTTTACCGTATTATCGGTGGCTTGTTTAAAACAATGATGATCAAACATCACACATGACACAACTGAACATTCACAAACAAAAACCTTTAATTACATTTGAGTCTTTTCAAGAGATTTAATGACACATTGAAGCAGTTGCTATTATCTTCAAGTGAAAATCAGTATAAAGCCATGAGCTCTTGCCAAGTTCAAGAGATCGATGGATGGATGGATGGAGGTTGGTCCAGTAAAAGTGCATTTGCTACTTGTGGAGATACTGGCATTTCTCTCTCTCTCTCTCTCTCTCTCTCTCTCTCTCTCACTCTCTCTCTCACTCTCTCTCTCTCTCTCTCTCTCTCTCTCTCACTCTCTCTCTCACTCTCTGTCTCTGACTGTATGCGCGCATGTCAGTGTGTATGAATGGATAGACCAATGTAGAGCGGTTGCATTGCGGTGTAGCTGATGCTGAAGGACTGAACTTGAATTCTTCTGTGGATGGTGCTCCACTTGGATGGGCTACAAGCTGTTTTACATGGACTTTGGATAGATCTGTGTTATGGGTTACCTTTTGTATTAGAAAGCAAAGTTTGGAAAACGTTTTTTTCGGAACTCTGTTGTTAAACTGGGTGGTGTAGTAGTCGGTCAACACTGCCTTTACACATAGTCCCAGCTCTTTAAACTGGGTGGTGTAGTCTGATCAACACTGCCTTTACACATAGTCCCAGCTCTTTAAACTGGGTGGTGTAGTCGAATCAACACTGCCTTTACACATAGTCCCAGCTCTTTAAACTGGATGGTGTAGTCTGATCAACACTGCCTTTACACATAGTCCCAGCTCTTTAAACTGGATGGTGTAGTCCAGGGGTCGGCAATAGGCGGACCGCGGTCCGGGTCCGGACCCAACTGACGTTGTCTCCGGACCGAGACACAATTGCAAAAAAATAAAAAATAAATGTTTTTTTTAAATAATTTGACCAAGCGGTTTTAACAGCTGATGTGTGACTTTTACAAACCCGTTAAATACATTAAATTAAACATAACTTTATGGTAGGCTATGCTTTTGTTTAACACTCTAAGGTCCAAGGCCTTTTAGACTTTTCTAAGTTGTCTGACATGCCTTGATGTTTTTGTACATTTTGCTTAACTAAAAACATTGATGCACAAATGGAATATATGATTCTATTCTAGAAGACCTCAGCAATAATATTAGAAAAGGGTTCAATGTTTCCGTGGTTGTTCTTTTTATGTCTCTAAGACGAAAACTCAAAAATAAAAATATTTACAAAAGCATACTCTACGCAGCACGGGCTCGCTGTTACAGTAAAGCTAGCTGCGAGCTGTGGGACTGGTGCACGCACGAACTGCAGACAAATTGACTGAAGAAAATAGTCATGACAGTTGAGAGGGAAATAGTCATTGCAGTTCGCGGTTGAAGAGAAAGATGGCATGCTCTAAGAAGAGAAAGGTAGACAGCGAGAACCGAGCTTTAAAAGAGGAGAGGACGGACGTGTACATGTTCATTCTGCCTGCGCGCAGCTGTAAGCCTGTGTGCCTGATATGCTCTGAGGCGGTGACACTCGTCAACGTGAAACGCCACTACGATATGAAGCACAAAGAATTTGATCAAAATAACCCTCTCAAATCCGAACTGCGAGCACAGAAAATACATGATCTTAAAGCCCAGTATGCCCGATCTACCATCTTCCTGACTAATTCATTCACTGCCCAACAACGAGTACATCCCCTACCCCTGTAACAGTAACCCTATTGCCACAGTAATCTGGTCTTGTCTGTATCATGTCCCACCTTCCTGTCTCCACCCGGCCGACCTCAAGCAGATGGGTCCCCCCTTATGTGCCGTGGTTCTGCTCAAGGTTTCTTCCTGCCTAACAGGGAGTTTTTTCTTGCCCCTGTTGCCGTTGTGCATGCACTAAGGGGGTTTAGGCTCTGGGCTCTGTTAAGCGCCGAGAGGCAATTGTATTGTTATGGCGCTATACAAATAAAATTGAATTGAATTGAATTGAATGAGTGCTGTAGCTGAAACTTTGCTAGGGAATATGCTGGACACTATGTTTAATGTTAATAATATGGAAAAACACAATAAACACTGTTGAAATGTGATTGAAATGTAGCTACTACATAGCGCCTATACAGTACTTATATTGGCTAAATATGCCCCTGAATCATAATGCACGCCTTGACTGTTGGTACATAATACACATGCAGTCCTATATCAGTGAAATCAACGGTCATAAAAAATGTGTGATAGACCTCCGGACCCAAGCTTGAGGAACATTTTTAAAACTGGACCCCTTAGAATTTTAATTGGATACCCCTGGTGTAGTCGGATCAACACTGCCTTTACACATAGTCCCAGCTCTTTAAACTGGATGGTGTAGTCGGATCAACACTGCCTTTACACATAGTCCCAGCTCTTTAAACTGGATGGTGTAGTCGGATCAACACTGCCTTTACACATAGTCCCAGCTCTTTAAACTGGATGGTGTAGTCGGATCAACACTGCCTTTACACATAGTCCCAGCTCTTTAAACTGGATGGTGTAGTTGGATCAACACTGCCTTTACTCATAGTCCCAGCTCTTTAAACTGGATGGTGTAGTCGGATCAACACTGCCTTTACACATAGTCCCAGCTCTTTAAACTGGATGGTGTAGTAAGATCAACACTGCCGCTCCCTGTTACAGGAGCACTGGAATTTAAACAGCAACAACTTGTCAACTGGCTTAGAGCCTGTAGAACCTGTGTTTACTCGAGACTGGATTTTGCACCTGATACACATTTCCTTATTCTTTCGTTCTCTAACGAGCAAAGTCATTGCGGAAACAGCCAGACTTACGGACTGGTGAGATAGTATTCTTGTAGTTATATTACATTCACAGTTAGTACATATAAGAGCCCTCATAGAAATGTCAGACACATATGTAGCTCCAGTACTAACCTGTTTGTCTGTCCGTTCTGCTGCAGCAGTGACTGTGTCATGGCCTTTATGTTCGTCCATCGTGCACAGATAGCAGATACAACTCTGATCGGTTCGACAGAATATTTCAAAAACCTTCTGATGATGAGAGCAGATCCTATCCTGTATCTGGCCTGTGGCATCAGTCACTGAGTGTTTTCGTCCTGGGTTCAGGTCATTGTGAGCTTTGAAGTGAGTTTCACAGTAAGACAACAGACAATCCAGACAGGATTTGACGGCTTTGAGTTTTCTTCCAGTGCAGATGTCACACTCCACATCTCCAGGACCAGCATATGAGGGAGTAATAAGAGAAGCTTGGATTCTGGTCTTCATAAATGTCTCCACCATGTCAGCAATCAGATGATTTTTCTTTAGTTTAGGTCTGGAGGTGAAGTTGTCTTTGCATAGGGGGCAGCTGTAGACTCCTCTCTGATCCTCCTGATCCCAGCAGCCCTCAATGCACCTCATGCAGAAATTATGTCCACAGAGAATAGACACTGGATCCTTCAGCAGATCTAGACAGACTGGACACGTGAAGGAGTCCTCTTCTTTCTTGAAAATTGCCTCTGCCATTTTGTTTGCTTCCTCTCACCACCACAACCGCAAGCTAAGGGAAAGACCTGACAAGTGATCTTTAAGTTTCTTTTTCCCCAGAACAAGGTGTGCTGAGGAGTGGCTCCCTAGTTATCATTGTGTGGCGGTCTTTCAAGTTCAGATGGAGGCGGGGAAATATTTGTCGTCACAAAATAATGTGTTTAATCTTACAGGCCAAATTCCTTTAAACCTGCTCTTCCTGAATGACAGCAGTAGAGAAACAACAGAGCAGAGATGCAGAGTGTATAGACTCAACTCTGTGTGTGTGCGTGTGTTTCGTGGCGTTTCGTTCACACATACACACACACACACACACGCTAGCATACTCTAACTTATAGAAGAAAAACGTGGAGAAATAATCATGAGAGCGATAGGGTGATGTTTCCTTAGTGAGAACATTTACTTGCATGAGAGAAATACTGCCATCTCCCCTGGATCCACACACACACACACACACACACACACACACACACACACACACACACACACACACACACACACACACACACACACACTACAAACATCCGACTGAGTGTAATTAACAGTGAAGGCGCCTGTAGTGTTGCCAGGCTCCAAGAAATCTTCCCTGAGGCCTGCTAGCTGGCCCAATGTCGCCAACTCCAAATCTGATTGGTTATCACAAATGTCTGTTTCAGTTCATTTAAGTTGAATGAACTGAAACAGACAGTTGTGATAACCAATCATATTTCGAGTTGGCAACATTGGGCCAGCTAGCAGGCCACGCGTTGAACGTGACACGTAAACGTCCTTTGATTGGATACTGAGGCAGACTGATGCAGTGCCTCAGTGCTCAGTTTAGTTGGCGAATGCGAAAACGTACACATAGCAAAAACGTACATTTCTTTCCATGCTTATTATGCTAGTTGTTTCAATTGGTAACACTATATATAATTACATTACCAACTCAAATAAACTAGTTGACACCAACTTAATAATTCCAGTTTTTGATACAATTACAACGCCATTTTCAAGACGGAACTTTCAAGAAAAACTGGATATCGTGAGGATCGGGTAGGTTTAATGAAACTGCTTTGCAGGTGGGACAATGTCATGTTTAGTGGACAAACTTGTTAAAGCTCACATAGGCTACTTTCGGTGGACTTAATAAAACTTTGTAGACTAATCCCTGAAAATCGCCCTTTAATTTTTAAGTTGTGACAGTAATATCCAATCGATCATATAACTGAGAGTTTATGAGCCTACTCTTAATGTATTGTTAATACCGGTGTATTGATTTTGAAATGCTTTGGAAATATTAACAAAGTCTGTTGTACTCGACTATGTTAAGGTGATGCAATGCTCACTTATACTGCCTTTCTGTATAACTATATGGTTTGAGAGCCATGGCGTCATAATGATGGTATTAAGAGGTGGATTCACTCAGTTAAACTGTCGTGTAGGACATCGCTGAAGGCCTGAAGGACCGCCACTGGTAATCAGCGGTATTCATCTCCTCTGATTCTAAAAGAATGGGCTGCGATAAACACAATGGAATATGAAAGCTAAAAAAAAAAAATTGTGCTTTCTGAATTGCGTAGTACCACAGAAAACCACTAGGTGAAGAGAAATTGTGTTTTCAGTGTCCATTGGTTTTTCAGGACTCCATGCATATCACAGCTTTGTGTCCATTGGTTTATCAGGACTCCATGCATATCACAGCTTTGTGTCCATTGGTTTATCAGGACTCCATGCATATCGCAGCTTTGTGTCCATTGGTTTATCAGGACTCCATGCATATCACAGCTTTGCTCTGTTGTTTGAGCACACCTTTCACAAGGCCTACTGTATTAACCCTTGTGCTGATTATTATCTTATTGTATGGTCTTAAAATTTGTTTTGCTTTTATTGCTTTTATATGGTTTTGTATATGCCTGTTAGGTTTTATGCTGTGTGTATGCCTTCCTGTGTTTGTACATTGGCCTACTTTGAACTGAATTGTAAAGCACTTTGTGACTGTTTTGTCTGCGAAAGGCGCTATACAAATAAAATGTACTTACTTACTGTTCTATAGTTGTCTCTGCAGTCGCCGTGACTACCTGCAGCCTCATGTGTTCATCTGTTGGGTGCAGATAGCAGAGACACAGCTGCTGGGAGGGACTGATGTAGTCTCTCTCAGCTGCTTGACTAACCCTAACCCTAACCCATGGGTCGGGAACCTATGGCTCGCGAGCCACCACTGGCTCTTTTGCTGATGGCTGGGGCTCTCGGACGATATGGGTTGGAGAAAAACACGGAGAAAAAAAACGTGTAATCAAGAGATCAGCCTAGGCCTAGTAGAAGGCTTAAATAACAGTCAATACTATGGCAAGGCTTCGTGACAAATTCGTAGGTCTATCTGAGTTATTTAAATGTAACTTTCCACCTCACTTGACTCCGTAACCATAGCCTGCAAAATATTGTTACATTCGCGGCTGGTTGCCATGCCAATATCTAACAAAATCACAGATTTCCCTACATTTCCGTCAACGAGAAAACTTCCATTGTTAAAGTTGATAGGCTAGAGAAAAATATTGAAAAGGAAAAAACGTATTGTGCATCCCTGGTGTTTCTATCGGAGATTTCGAAATAGAGGTTGCCGACCTGACCTCGTCTGGCATCTGGGTGGGCAAGTTCAAATCACTGAACGATCAGCTGGAAGGAATCGCACGTCAGCGAGCACAGCTTGCGAGCGAACACAAGTGGACTGACATGGGAAAGCTTCCATCTCAAGACGAACTGCTTCTAAAAACATGGAATGAACTGCCCATTTCATATTGCAAATTGCAATGTGTTAGTATTGCTGTGTTACCCATGTTCCGTTCCACTTATGCATGCGAGAAATCTTTCTCACATATGAAAAATATAAAGACGAACCTGCGTTTAAACGACGAAAGCCTCAATGCTTGCATGAAGCTTCACCTCACAGAATATGAGCCAGACTACAAGGCCATCAGCAAGTCTATGCAGCACCAGAAGTCGCATTAATCTCTGGTAGGCCTAATGTTCAATTTCGAGTGTTGTGTTGTCAACGTTGTTAACTTCATGTCGTTGTTACGCTGTAACGTTGTTAACTTCTGTCATTTCCCATTGCCATTTACATTTCAAGTTACTAGTACAATAACTTTAAAAACTACTAGAAAATGTATTTAAAATACTCTGTTGAATAAAAGTAACTATTAGTTAAATATCCAAACTTTTTCTTGTAACTGTCTTTTTGTGGCTCTTCTGAGATAAAAATAAAAAATAAAAAATGGTAAAAGTGGCTCTCCAGGCAAAAAAGGTTCCCGACCCCTGCCCTAACCCAACACCTCATGTTTACCTTCTGGTCCTATTTCTCCAGACCGCCTCAGTGTCTGAGCCATCATCTACAGCACAGGTATCTGACAGGATTGGGTTTGACAGCAGAGCAGAACTCACACTTCACGTGTCCAGGAAGAAGAGAGGAATGGCGGGTGGATGAAGAGTGTCCAGGAAGAAAGGAATGGCAGGTGGATGAAGCAGACAGCAGAGCAGAACTCACCCTTCACGTGTCCAGGAAGAGAGGAATGGCAGGTGGATGAAGCAGACAGCAGAGCAGAACTCACCCTTCACGTGTCCAGGAAGAGAGGAATGGCGGGTGGATGAAGAGTGTCCAGGAAGAGAGGAATGGCGGGTGGGTGAAGCGTGTCCAGGAAGAAGAGAGGAATGGCGGGTGGGTGAAGCGTGTCCAGGAAGAAGAGAGGAATGGCGGGTGGATGAAGCAGCAGGCTGTTGTCCTGTGGTCCACAATCACCTCCTTAGTTTAGCTGATGTTGAGCAGCAAGCTGTTGTCCTGTGGTTCACAATCACCTCCTTAGTTTAGCTGATGTTGAGCAGCAGGCTGTTGTCCTGGCACCATGTTGCTAAGGTTGCCACCTTTGCTCTGTAGGCAGACTCCATTCACCATTCTTGATGCAGCCCATTATGGTTGTGTCATCAGCAAACTGGATGATGGTGTAAGACAGGGGGGGAGTGGCCATCGGGAGGACCAGGAGATGTCCCGGTCGGCCGGCAGGCCAAATAGCTCACGAGAAGCAGCCT